>NC_137783.1:4436175-4693675 GCF_963455305.1 Plecotus auritus | reverse complement strand
TCTCTTCTACCATCTGGGCACCGAAGGCTCTTCACGTGATTCTGCCAACATCTGCCAGCAGCATCTGACGTACAAGCTCCAAACCCAAGTCCCTCCTGAGCTGGGCGGACGCGGTGGGCACTTCCCAAAGGAAACAGGTGGAGCCGAGGGGCGGGGATGGTCCACTCACTGACGGTCCCACAGGCACAGAGTGGGGACTGACTTTTCCTTCTTAGTCCCGACAGCAGCCCCGTTGGAAGGTTTTATATCTTTTTGATAGACGAGGAAGTGAAGGTCTGGGCATCTGAATCAGGTGCCTCCTCTAAAGTGAAGCAGGAGTGAAACCCACCCCTCGGCCCAGCTTAGCTTCTAGGGCAGGGGTGGGCAAACTTTTTGACTAGAGGGCCACAATGGGTTCTTAAACTGGACCGGAGGGCCGGAACAAAAGCATGGATGGAGTGTTTGTGTGAACTAATATAAATTCAAAGTAAAGGAGCGGAGGGGAGAGCAAGAGAACCCTCCGCTCTTTCGGCTCCGCGGGCCGGATCCGGCCCGCAGGCCATTGTTTGCCCACGGCTGTTCCAGGGCCAGAGCCCACGCATCGGGCTGGCGCAGTAGGACCTCCTCATCGCATCCCTGCCTCCGTCCCTCCTCGGCCCCTTTCCCGCCAGGTGACCTTCCTGCCCTTGGACTGACCTTCACCTCTGGCCTGGCTACCTCCCTCTCCACGAGCCCCCGGCACTGTGGACCCCTTTTCCATCACCTACCACACCCCCATCCGGACTTCACTCGTCTGACTTCCCTGCAGGCTTACACCTTGTCTGTTCTCACTCACATTAGCTCCCTCCATGAACACTCACCACTCTACCCCGAGCTAGACTGTGTCCATGGGGCTGCAGAGGAGGAAAGCCACTCAGTCCCCCGAAGAGGCTGCCCCGGGAGGAAAGAGCAGTGATGGACTGCAAGCCCTAAAGGGACCATGCGAACGCTCCAAGGCCGATCCATCGCTGTGAAGAACGAGGCACGGAGCAGGCTGGAGCACGGCGGGTGGGTGGCGCCCCCGGAGAGGGTGGGCAGGGAAGGCCTTTCCGACAGGTGACATCGGTGCTCGGACAAGAGCGCCGGCGGGCAGAGTGAGGCCGGCACGCAGCGGGCCGGCTACAGATCCGGATGTAGCCAAGGCCTCCTCCAGATACACAAGGACTCAGTGAAAAATGAGATGAAAAATGTCCATCCAGGTCATTGCCAATTCTGGTTTTCAAATGCTGTCACAGGGTTAGGAAGTAAACCTAAGTGTAGCTTCAAAGCCTGGGTCTGCAGCAGGCCCTGGAACTCACACGCGTTTGTTCAGGCCAAGCAGAGGCTGCTGGGAGCACAGGCTCAAGACGCGGCTCACAATCGCTTCCGACGCTGAAGAAGCATCAAGTTCCTGGGTGAACGGAGGAGAAATTGGGGAGCTGGGGCCCTTTCTGCTGAAACGAGCAGCCGCCCCGCTCGCAGGGAGTGGCCCCCGGGTAGGACAGGTTGGCCTGGGCCCTCCTGGCCTTGGAAAGAGGCCAGAGGCCGGTGGCTCAGCTCCCACCGCCCGCAGCTGGCCACCCCCTCGGCAGTCTGCGTGCCCCGCCGCTCAAACGGCCTCTCTGCCTTTGAACCCGTCCCTGCGGATGCGTCCGCCCCAAGAGACACGCTGGCACGTCAACATCATGAAACTCAAAACCTCTGCAACTCAAAGTTACATTTCTTTTCATGTTTTAAACATCTGACTTCTCCAAACTGCTTACTCCAGGTTTTCTTCTTGAATCAAACTTTCCATTATCTGGTAGATCTCTCACCAACCGGGCCGGGCCTCCTGACAGCACACAGCCTTGCCTGGGTGCTGGCCTCCAACCCCGGCTGGTCTCAAGTCAGCCCAGCCCAAGGTGCGTGCACCGGAAGGGGGAGGGAGGGGACAAGGACAGGCAGGCCACCTGGCTAACAGGTTGCCACTCAGCTCCAAAGCCCCACTCTGTCCAGAAGCCACCGATGACTCCCTCGGCGCTCTGCTCGCCGGACCTGTCTCCAGGCAGACGGGACATGAGCGATGCCCCTGCTGCTCTTCTGCCACCAGGAGTCACTGGCCTGGCGTCTCCATCAGGGCGGGGCGCTCGTCCACGGGCAGCACCGGGCATTTCTGGCTGCCATGGTGACTAGCAGATGCCGCCAGCACTTACGGAGCAGGGTAGCCAGCTCAAAGACCGGCTCGTCTCCAGCTCTGCTCACGGCCTTGGGATCACGCCTGGGCAGTGACAAATTACCCACAATCCCTCAGCCAGAGCTCACCACTACTGATGCAACACATTCCTTTGGTTTCTTACTATTAATCATTTACATTTTCTTTTGATAAATTCAGGTGGAGTGTTTGTAATAGGAATCTTCCTTTGTTATAAATGTTCCTGGGCTCATCACTTTTTTAAAAATGCAGAATATTCCCACGTGCAGATAAATCTTGATTTATTTAAAAACTCCCCCACAGTATGTGGGGGGGCATTCAGACAGTCTATGTCTTGTTTCGTAATCATGGTTTATCTCGGGGTACACACTGATCACCCCCTCCCCGCGCGACGCGAGGAACCATCACAGGACGATTTCCGTGCTGCATCGTAATGAGCAGCGCTGGATTCTGAAACAGCCTTCTTGCTGAGAGGGTGTGGGTGCCAGGGCGCGCGGCTCTGCTGCTGCCCAACAAGGGCTCTCACCCTCTATTAAGCGCACTATTCTTCAAAAGTGGCCCCGCCAGACTCAAGAGCAGAGTGCCTAGGAGGAAATAAGCCTTCATTTGTCTTGCAAATTAAACTCTATTAACCCCACAGGCTGCTCCTTGAACATGCTTCTAATATTAGTTACGCTGCATACATTATGCAGGTTTCCTGTTGCCAGCACTGCCTTGGATGCAAAGTCTTAGAATTCTAGAATGCTTCTAAAACCAGCCAGAGAATTCTAATGTTTCCAACAGGCAGGGAGTCTGGAGAAAGAACGGGTTAGTTAGCTCTGAGTCTGGGGTGCTCAGTTACACAGATTATAATTACCAACTACAGAACAATCAGACATAAAATAATCATCTACTTGCTTATCTACCCCGCCCCCCCAAAGATTTATCCAGCAAAAAGGTGAAACTTCCTTAACTTAAAACATTTAAAGTCTGTTTCTTGTGAGACCCCATCTAAGAACAAGTCCCTGAAATGCAGACTTCTCGCTTCCGCTTGAAGGAGTTAGATGGTCACGCAGTCCTCTCTTCTCCAGGGAGGGAGTGATGGGAACACTGGTCAGACTGCAACCTTTCCATACAAATTGGAGAGGAGTTTGTCAGTCGCGACAGAAAGTCCTGCTGCGACTTCGACCTGTATTGAGCTATCTCCACTGTCCCACGTGGGCACCATGAGACACTCTAACCACATGGGTGTCTCCTTCCGGCACCCAGTGTGTCTCTGCCATCACTTGGGGGTTTTTCTTTCCTTAGGGTTTTGTAGTTTTCAGCATACATAGCCGGCAAATGTCCTCAGCTGAAATCTGTTTTTTCTCTATGGGAAAGCTTCTGCTTTAAGTTTACTTAGTAGAATCCATACAAGACTATTCAGGTTCTCTGTTTCTCCTTGAGCGAGCGCTGGCAGTGCTGTTATCTAAGTAGTCACATCTCTAGGCATAGCTGTTCATGCCACCAACTTCTTACTTTTGCAGTGTCATTCGAATTTGTAGCAATGTTCCCTCTGTCATTCTTTTTTATATTTTTATTGATTTCAGAAAGAGGAAGGGAGAGGGAAATAGAAACATCAATGAGAGAGAATCATTGATCAGCTGCCTCTTGCACGCCCCACACGGGGGATCGATCCCGCAACCTGGGCATGTGCCATGACTGGGAATAAGAACCGTGATCTCCTAGTTCTGTGGTCGGCAAACTGCGGCTCGCGAGCCACATGCGGCTCTTTGGCCCCTTGAGTGTGGCTCTTCCACAAAATACCACGGCCTGGGCGAGTCTATTTTGAAGAAGTGGTGTTAGAAGAAGTTTAAGTTTAAAAAATGTGGCTCTCCAAAGAAATTTCAATCATTGTACTGTTGACATTTGGCTCTGTTGACTAATGAGTTTGCAGACCCCTGGCCTAGTTCATAGGTCAATGCTCAAACACTGAGCCTTGCTGGCTGGGCCCCTCTGTCATTCTTAATTAATACTGTTAATTTGTGTCTTCTTTGTTCCCTGGGTATGGCTAGAGATGTATCAGTTTCACTGATAGTTTTCAAAGAATCAACTTACAGATTTTCTGTTTATAACTTCATTGCCTTCTATTCTTATCTTTATTATCTCCTTCCTTCTGTTTATCTTGGCTTTAAATCACTATATTTCTGTGTGTGTTTTTAAAGAAGCTTAGGTTATTGTTTTGAGACCCTTTTTTCCTAACACGAATACTTAATGCTATAAATTTCCCTCAAAGTGCAGTATTAACCATAGCCCCCAACTTTTGACAGGCTTTCATGTTAATTCAATTCAAAACATTTCTAATTTCTCCTGTGACTTCTTTAAATAATAGGCTAATTTGCTACTTTCAAATATTTTGGATGTTTCACATATCTTTGTTATTAATTTAATTTCGCTGTGGTGAGAGAACACGTTTTTGCCTAAGTTGAATACTTTAAAAACTATTCAAATTGTTTTATGGCTCAAAACACGATCTTAGGAGTGATTCGTGTGCACGTTAATGAATGGGTATTTGGCTTTCGTTGAGGAGACTGTCATAAATGGCAATCACTACAAGCTGGTGGTCAACGTTGTTCCAATTTTCCACAGCCTCACTGACTTGAGGTTCACTGGTTTCACTCATCACTGAGAAAGTAGTGAAGTCTCCACCTGTAACTGTGCACTTGTCTCCTTCTCCTTTGCATCTCTGCCTCATACATTCTCTGGGAAGGTGCATAGCCATTTATAGACTTTATGTCTTCTTTGGTGAATTGACCATTTTATCTTAAGGTTAAAGTCTCCATTACCCGGGGTAATATTCTTTGTTCTCATGTTTGTCTAATAGTACCCTAACCACTTCTAATTTCTTTGGATTAATATTTGCATGTAATAGCTTTTACCTTTCTTATACTTTTAGTTTAGCTCTACCTTCCGATTTAAAGTGGGTTTCTTATGGACACCGCATATTCGGGGGTCTTGATTTTCTTAATATTTTTCCTTGCAATTTTACAATTTCTGTTTCATAATCGGTGCTCTTAGACTGCTTACACTTAATGTCATTATTTACATGGCTGGATCAAAACAGGCCGTCTTATTAGTTTTTATCTCCTTGCTCCATCTGTTCTTTATTTCTTTTACCTCCTTTTCTGCCTGATTTTTGGACAGAAAACCACAATGCAGCAATAGGCAATTTTGGTCCCACAGAAAGCTTGGCTTTGGGCCTGGAGACAAACATATTTATTAAGACCCAAGAGATCTGACAAATATTGTTTGTGTAGCAAAAATGCACCGGAACCTCGTTGGCCATCAGAAGGCAAGGTCTGAGGAGGAACGTCCACGCACCACACACTTGGAGGTCCCGCCCAGCGATACCTGGCTCTGGGCGGGGGGGGGGGGGGGGGGGGGGGGGCGGGGGGGTCTGTCTCGCCGGTCCCAACACCCTGTGTTTGTCAACAAGTGAAACAGTTCAGAACCCTAAAATCTCTGGGAGAGCCTCCGAGTCAGGGAGGGTGGCGCTGACTCAGTCACCTCAGAGGAACCCGAGGAGCAGACTTCCCTCCCACAAGAACGATGCTGAAAAACCAGAGGCTCAGAAAGGTTATAAAACATACCCAGCAAGTGTGGGGTGACGCTCTTCTAGAACATCACAAGTTCTCCTCTTAAAGTTACGAATCCTGAGTCAACTATTTCTTCCAAGAAAACACATACTTACTGATGGATTTTATTGAGTAACATCCTCATCCTGGGAAGCATTCCAGTTAGAAATGCTGCCACTGGTTTCCATAGTAGCAAGCACTTCGGAAAAGACATTCTAAGGCCTCTCTTCCCTCACAAAGCCTCTAGGGGCTGGCGGGGCACCTACAGGGGCCATGTCTTAATGTATCTCGCAGGAGAGCTGAAGACACAGACAGGTAAACCTGGATTATTGGTTGCGCAAAGAACATTAAAGGTAAAAAAAAAAAAAAAAAGGTAAGTTCCTATTTATATAATGTGTTCCATTGGAAGGGAAGGGGAGGATCATTCGTTTTATGTGCTTATTTGGGTTTTACATTCAATCACAGTAATGTCCAAACACATGAACTACCTCGTTTAAATGAACAGAAAGTGACCCTTGGTATCAAGGAAGCGAATGGGCCTGTGCTGGTCCTTACATGGTGGCGTCTTCGCAGGCACAAGAAAGCATAGCACCTTGGAGTAAGCAAGGATATAGATATTTTCAATGTCAGGTCACAAATTTCACCCCTCATAGAAGACCGCCTGCTATTATTTGGCTTCATTAAAACTAAGGACTTGTACTCCTCAACAGATACCACTGAGAAGGTGAGGATGTTACTCAATAAAATCCATCAGTAAGTATGTGTTTTCTTGGAAGAAAATACGGGAAGAAAATATTCATAGTAAATACATGTGAACAAGATTTGCATAAGGAAAACATATAAATTTCTACAAATCAATACAAAAAGACACACAATCTAATTTTTTAAATGAGCAAAGAAAGATACAAGTATAGTCAATAAACATACAAAAAGATGATCAATATAATTACTCAGCAAAAAATGCCAATGGAAACCACAAAGAGACAGATAAACGAACATAGCAATAAAATGGCTAGAAATGAAAAAGCCTGACAATGTCCAATATTGGCAAGAAAAATGGGATTCTCACATATTGCTCACTGATTTTTTTGGAAAACGATTGGCAATATCTACTAAAGCTGAACAAATACCTACTCGATGGCACAGTAATTCCACTCCTAGGTATATCTCAAGAGGAATGGGCGCTTAAAATCACTGAGAGAGAGTATGAGTGTTCTTTTAGTTTTATTTGGAATAGCTGGAAATAGAAAATAATCCAAACTTTCACCACAGTTAAATAGATAAAACGTGTTATATTCATAAAATGGAATGCTACTCAAAAATAAACAATCTCCTGCTATATATAGTAAGATCAATGAATCTTATACACATAATAATAAGCAAAAATATCTAGACACAAAAGACATCATTCATCCAGCAGGCAGAATATCAGTAAGGATATAGTCCTACACAACAATATCATCAATCACCTGAATATAATTGACATTTATAGACTACTTCATCCAACAACAGCAGAATACACGTTCTTTTCAAGCCCCCATGAAACATTCACCAAGACAGACTGCATTCTGGACCATAAAACACACCTTAACAAATTTAAAATAGAAATCATACAATGTCAGCTCTTAGACCCCAATGGAATTAAACTACAAATCAACAAAGAAAACTGGAAAACCCCCAAATATGTGGAGATTACACAACAGACTTATAAATAATGCATGTGTCAAAGAAGAAATTTCAAGATAAATGAAAAAATATTTTGAACTAAATGAAAATACAACTTACCAAAGTATGCAGGATGCAGTGAAAGCAGTGCTTAGAGGGAAAATTATAGCATTGAATGCGTATATTAGAAGACATTACTAAAATCAATAGTTTGTTTCCACTTTAGAAAACTAGAAAGATAAGAGCAAATTACAACCAAAGTAAGCAGAAGAAAAGAATAACCAGAACAGAAATCAGTAGAAAAAAATCAATAAAATCAAAAGTTGGTTCTTTGTAAAGATCAATAAAATTGATGAGCCTCTTGCCAAGCTAAGAATAAAAGAGAGAGGACATACATTACTTTGTAAGAAATAAAAGATGGGAACATCACTACAGATCACATGAACATTACAATGACAAAGAAATACTATGAACAACTAACCGTATGCCCCCAAATTTGATAACCTAGATGACATGGACCAATTCTTTGAAAGACACAGTCCAGCAAACTCATAAGAACCAAGAGACAATCTGAATAGCCACCTCTATTAAAAACTGGTATCGGATGGATACTAGACTTAGTGGGGTATAGAAATGTCTAATCACGATGTCGTCCACCTGAAACTAATATAATAGTGCATGTCAATATCACAGTGTATGTCAACCGTGAGTGAAAAATTTTAAACAAGAAACAGAATCAATAGTAATTAACTTTCCAAAACAGAAAGTACAAGGTCAAGATGGATTCAATGATGAAGTCTAACAAACATTTATGAGAGAAATTATACCAAACTTTACAATCTCTTCCAGAGGACAAATGCAGAGCAAATACTTTCCGATTCAAACCACGAGGCCAGCATTACCCCAATACCAAAACTAGACAAAGGCATTATAAGAAAAGAAAACCATAGACCAATATCATTCTTAAACATAGATGTAAAAATCCACAACAAAATTTCATTGGTAAATCAAATAGAATCCTATCTAAGAAAAGAGTAATATGCAAATTGACCATCACTCCAACACACAAGATGGCTGCCCCCATGTGGTCAAAGATGGCTGCCCCATGTGGACACAAGATGGCCACCACAAGATGGCCAGCAGGGGAGGACAGTTGGGAGGGACCAGGCCAGCAGAGGAGGGAAGTTGGGGGTGACTGGGCCTGCATGGAAGGACAGTTGTGGGGGACCCAGGCCTGCAGGGGAGAGCAGTTGGGGGGGGGGACCAGGCCTACAGGAGAGGGCAGTTGTGGGGGACCCAGGCCTGCAGGGGAGAGTAGTTGGGGGGGGGGGACCAGGCCTACAGGAGAGGGCAGTTGGGGGGGACCCAGGCCTGCAGGGGAGAGCAGTTGGGGGGGGGACCAAGCCTACAGGAGAGGGCAGTTAGAGGTGACCAGGCCTGCAGGGGAGGGCAGTTGGGGGGGACCCAAGACTGCAGGGGAGGGCAGTTAGGGGTGACCAGGCCTGCAGGGGAGGGCAGTTAGGGGTGACCAGGCCTGCAGGGGAGGGCAGTTGGGGTGGACCCAGGCCTGCAGGGGAGGGCAGTTAGGGGTGACCAGGCCTGCAGGGGAGGGCAATTAGGGGCAAACAGGCTGGCAGGGGAGCAGTTAGGCATCAATCAGGATAGCAGGGGAGTGGTTAGGGGGTGATCAGGCTGGCAGGCAGAAGCAGTTAGGGGCAATCAGGAAGGCAGGCAGGCGAGCAGTTGGGAGCCAGCAGTCCTGGATTGTGAGAGGGATGTCCGACTGCCCTCAAGGGGTCCCAGATTGGAGAGGGTGCAGGCTGGGCTGAGGGACACCCCCCCCCCCGCACCATGTACGAATTTCATGCACCGGGCCTCTAATATTGTATAAAAAGAATTATACAACACAACCAAGTGGGATTTATCTCAGGTATGTTAAGGCTGGTCAAACTTTTTCAAATCAATTAATGTAATCATCACATCAACAGGCTAAAAACATAAAGATCACATGATCATATTAATAGATGAAAGCATGAGAAATCAAACACCATTCATGATAGTAACTCTCAGCAAACTAGGAATCAAGTGGAACTTCCTCGATTTAATAAAGAATATCTATAAAAATTATTTACAGCTAACATCACACTTAATGGTATGAAATTTTCTCACTAAGATCAGGAAAAAGGCCAGAATTTCCCCTCTTACCATTCCTTTTCAACATCTAACTGGAAGTGCTAGCTGATGCAGTAAGACAAGAAAAGGAAATAAAGGGTATACAGATTAGGAAGAAAGACGTAAAACTCTCTTCATTCACAGACAGCACAATAATCTACATAGAAAACCTAAAACAATTGACAAAAAACCCCTCCTAGACCTAATAAGCAATTATAGCAACGTTGCAGGACATAAGGTTAACATACAAAAGACAATCACTTTTCAAAAAACCAACAATGAGCATGTGGGATTTAAAATTAAAAACACAATACCACCCTCAATGGAACCCCCAAAAGTGGAATACTTTGGTATAAATCTAACAATATACGTGCAAGACCTATATGAGGAAAACTACAAAACTCTGATGAACAAAATCAAAGAAGAACAAGGTTGGGACTTACGCTATCCAACTTCAAGGCTTACTATAAAGCTATGGCAATCAAGACAGTGTGGTATTGACAAAAAAAAAAAAAAAAGGCAAAAGAAAGGCAAAGAGACAAATAGATCAATGGAACAGAATAAAGAACCCAAAAATAGACACACACAAATACAGGATGGGGCAAAAGTATGTTTACAGTTGTTAGTACGTGAAACACAGTTTAATGTTGTATTATTATTCGTTAATTATTGTATTAGAGTCTGTCTAAACAACTATAAATCCGCTTCTGCCCCACCCTGTGTAGTTAACTTATCTTTGGCAAAGGAACAGAGGCCATATGATGGAGAAAGATAAGCTTTGGAACAGATGATACTGGAACAACTGGATATACACATGCAACAAAAGTCAATCTAGACACATAGATCTTAAACCCTTCTCAAAAATTAGCTCCAAATGGATCTTAGACGTAATACAGTTTGTCTTAGTCATTTTATACATAAGTATAGCTACTCCGTTTCCTTTTGGTTAGTATTTTCCTAGCATGCTTCAGTCCTTCCATTTACCCTCAGTGTTTACATGTTTTATATATCCCTTACTAGTGGCATATAGATTTTCATTCAATTTATTAGTCTTTGTCCTTTTTACCAGTAAGTGTTGTTTATTTACATTTATTGTAACCGTCGTATTTCATTTTTGAGGCCTTATGTACAAGAGAATATTTAAAGTTGGAGCTGTGCGTGAAATGCTGTGTTTGAGGTCACTTTCCTTTCGCACGTTGAAACACTCCTTTCCTGTCTTCTCAGAGTCTGTGCTGCTGTTCACAAAGTCCGAGGTCAGTGTCATCACCACCCCCTTCCGTGCGCCCTTTGTTCTTTCTGCAACGTTTTCACGTTTCCCCGTTGACATTCGTTAACTGCACTAGGTCTACCTGTCAGCTTTTCCTTCTCTTGGCTCTTTGTTATTCACCTGGACGTTTTATTCTGAGGCCTTTCACCTTTTCTTAATTTCAGGAAATTTATATCGATTCTTCCTGGAGGGGCTTTGCCTTGGGAGGCTTGAACCTGTGGTTGACAGTTACTCCCTGGTTCTTGGGGGACTCTCCTAAGAGAAGCAGCCACTGTTGACTTTGGGGAAATTAAGCCCTTAAATTCATCACGCATTGCTGTGTCTGGGAGATTTAGATGAGTTTAGGGGGACCAGTCACGTTCCCTTCTGTGACTATGCAAAGGAGAAGGTGTCAGGCTCTCACCGGCAGTACTGGTCCGCTAAGACTGCCATCACAAATACCACAGGCTGCAGAGCTTAACATCAGGAATTCGTTCTCTTTCCCAGTCCTGAAGGCTGGAGGTCCAAGTTCAGGGTGCTGGCAGGGTGGATTTCACCCTGAGGCCTCTCTTGGCTTGCAGGTGGTCCCCTTCTTGCTGCCTCTCCACTAGGCCACCCCTCTGTGTGCATGAGCACCTCCAGCACCTCTGAGTCCCAGTCTCCTCTTCTGGTAACACGTTTCAGTCCATACACGTGCACACACCTGAAGGTGAGCATCTCCTTAAATGCTGCCCCTAAGGCAGGTCTCTTGCCTCACCTCGTCCCAGCCCTGCTGTAATCCATTCTTCAACCGATTCATTCACCCCGAAAGGAAGAAAACACCAGCCTGTGTTGAGCACGTGTCCGGCCATTCCGAAGGGCCACGTTCGGGAGCCCGATCCCACGCCATCTCGGTGACTGTGGGTGTAAGAATTACAGCAGAGGCGGAGCCCCCGTGCACAAGGCAGGCTCACAGGTCGCCTTCCTTTCCATCCCTAGCCATTTTCTATTTGGGGGGGCTCCGGGGCCCCCTGGGAGCGACAAGAACCCTGTCCACGGCACTAATCAGGAAGGGGAACTCCTCTTACACCGGTGGAGCTCCGCAGATGTGCACGGAGGTACCATCACACCGCGCTAATTAGTGACAAGGGGCGCCTCTGCCGCCACAGGTCACTGCAAACGCAGAGGACGTGAGAAACCAAAACACTCTCCCGAGGAGCAGCAGCCCCCGGAGAAGCCGAGGGTCTATACAGCCTCCCACGCAGACAAGTCAAGTGTGGCCGCTCTTGTCAACTTAAACTCGGCTCTGTCACGAGGATGTGCAATTTCCAACATTGCCTTAATGAGCTGAAAACTGATAACTTGCACGTGATTAACCGCAGGCCCTACTTCATCTGCGTTCTATCTGACTTACTCAGAAGAGGCTCTTTCTCATTTGTTTTGCTCAGATCCATTTCCTACATCCACGGCACTCACAGCGAACAGCAGTCCAACACGGAACGCTTCCCCTTTAAGTGTGGGAACAACACAAGAATGCCCGTGGTCACACTTCCATTGGAAACTACCGAAGAGGCCAGAAACCGAGAAAGGAAAGTCAGAGGTGCAAACGAAGACATGTCGGCACGGAGGCCTGCTTTCGGGGGCATCTGCCTACAGACACTGCCCAGGGGCGATTCTCTCCAAACTGGGCCACGGCCTCCTCGACATCAAGTCCCGCTTTCATGGACGCCGCAGGACAGCCTCGCAGTGGCTGACGTGGTGACACCATCCATTCCTAAGACAACCCCGCGAGGCTTCCCGGAGGGTCAGCGTGCCGACACCGCAGTCTGGATGCGGGCAGAGGACACTGCGCGTCGCTGGGGTTTCTCTGCTCCAGAATTGGTAATGATGGGCAGAGTGTCGTGAGGATAAACTTTTTACGTCATAGCTGAATTTCTTGCGAGTGAGAATCGCACATATCCTAACTTTTTTTTTTTTAATAATCAGAAGCTGACTCAGAAAGCAAGATTTTATTTGTCCTCGGCGGAAAGCATACGGCCAAGAACGGGCAGGTCTGACGCTCCCGTCACGGCGCTTGGCGCAGGGGCCCCGTCCTCCCTCCAGCGTCCTGGTGCGCATGGAGCAGGTCTCCTCGGGGCCGCGCCTGGGAAACTGATGCTTTTCTCAGTGACGCGGGTCTGGTCTTCATGTGCCTGTTCTTGGACGGGACGCTCTAGTTTACATCACGAGAAACACTTGGAAATACAGCCAAAGTTCAAGCATTATCACGAAGTTTAGGGGAAGCCAATTTCTTAATACATAATATCACAGCTTTAATTAAATTATATCCCTAAAAATAATCCCTTTGAAAAACAGACCCGTCTGAGTACTTCAGTTTCCAGGGAAGATGAAATAAGTAAGAGGACCCGGGTTTATTCCCCCACGAAATGCAACCAACAAGGAAAACTAGACAAAGCGTAGGAGACAGCCACGTTTGGACACGAGACAGTCAAGGAGAAAGAGTGAGGAGAGGAGGGAGAGGAGGGGCGTGCTGCCGGCTTTGGGAGCTTCCAGGCCACAGGTGGGTCCACAGGGAGCCTGCTGCGCGCCCTGGAGAGATGAAGCTGCGGCCCCACGAGACCAAGGCAAGCAGCTTGCAGGACGAAAGTGAACGCAGCACAGAGAGAGGACTGCAGAGCTCGGTGGAGGCCTCCCCTCCAGTAGCCAGCAAACTGCCATTGGCACAGTCACGTGAAGAAACTAACAGGCTGGGGAAGATGAGGCCGGACAGGAAGGGTGCCCATTCAGGGCTGTGAACATGCTAATTCCCAGCAGACTGGAACACGGCACGATTCACGGAGCATTAGAGAGAGTCCTGAGGTCTGGCCAGGGTAGCGGGGGTCGGGGGATGGGGGGGGGGGCGGGCAGGATAATGAACCCTAGAATGCACAGTGCTCTGGTTTTCCTAACAAATCTTAAAAGCAAGACCCAAAAAGAATCAGGTTGTTTTAAATAATTTAACTGCATCTCAGAATAAAGCTCAAGAATATTTATTAGAATGCAAAAATATCCTGCACCCACCGAGGTAAAAGTTACAATGCCAGGCAGCAAATCAGAGATCACCAGGCATGAGAATAAGGCAGGAAAAAAACAGGACTCAGATGGTCAGATACAACCATCGAAGATAACCCAGAGCTAACGCAGATGGCAGAATTGACCAAGTTACTGTAACTGTTTTTCTGATGTTCACAAAGTTAAGTAGAATTATAGACTATTGGGGGGGGGGGAGAGACAAATGGAACTTCCAGGGATGAAAACTACAAAATCTGAGATGAAAGATACAGTGGCTAGGAATAACAGCAGATTAAACACTGCAGAAGAAAATATTGGCACACTTGAATACATAGCTACAGAAACCAGCCAAAATGAAGCACAGAGGAGGAAAGGAGCATTAGTGAGCTGTGGCACAACTGTGAGGGACCTTGTGTGTGTAACTGGCGTTCTGTAAGGAAGTTAAAAAAGTATTTGAAGAAACGATGGCCAATATATTTCCAAATTTGATACAAGCTATGAATGCACAGACCCAAGATCAATGAGACCAAGTGTAAGAAACATGAAGGGAACTACGCCAAAATTCATCATAACCAAATTGCTCAGAAACACGAAGAGACTTACCAAGAGCCAGAGGAATGAGAGGAGGGATAAAGTACTGAAAGGAAAAAATATTTCCAATCTAGAATTCCATACCTAGTGAAACCATCTTTCAATATGAGGGAGAAAGAAAGACTTCTTGGACATGTAAGAGCTCTGAGAGGTCACCTCCAGCAGACCGCCCCTACGAGAGACATTAAGGGCAGTCCGCAGGCAGAAGGAAACGATGCCATGTGGAAACATGGGTCTACAAGGAGAACAAAGAGCAGGCACGCTTCCCTGGACACGGCCACACTCATCACGTGCGTACTGTCTCCGTCTGCTTTCACACTGAGACAGACTGTGGACTGCAAAGCACAAAACAGTGACTATCTGGTTCTTTACAGATGCTATTTGCTCATGCAGCACGAAATAAATCCATTTTAACTTAAAATGATTTGCCCTTTAATATCTGTGTACCTGCTACTCTTTATATATATACTTAGAGGCCCGGTGCATGAAATTCATGCAGGGGAGGGGCCCTCAGCCCAGCCTGCGCCCTCTCACAGTCCAAGACCCCTCGCTCCTTACCACCCACCTGCTTGCTGCTCTTTACTGCTCGGGGCTCGCTGCTCCTTAGCGCTGCCGCAGAGGCGGGAGAGGCTCCTGCCACCGCTGCTGCGCTCGGCAGCCGTGAGCCCGGCTTCTGGCTGAGCGGCGCTCCCCCTGTGGGAGCGCACTGACCACCAGCGGCAGCTCCCGCATTGAGTGTCTGCCACCTGGTGGTCAGTGCACATCATAGCAACCAGTCGTTCTGGTCATTCCACCGTAAGGGTCGCTTAGGCTCTTATTATATAGATACAAGATTGATTTGGGGAAGGATATTCACCAAATATGAGCACTGCTCATTTTTGGAGCTGGGACACAGGAGGTGATTTGTAATTTTTTTCTTATACTACTTATATTTAAAACTAGAGGCCCGGTGCATGAAATTCATGCACAGGTAGGGTCCTTAGGCCTGGCCGGCGATCAGGGCCGATTGGGGCCTTCCTTCCCTGGCTGCCGGCCAGGGCCTTCCTTTGTTCTGCGCCGCCCCCTGGTGGTCAGTGCACGTCATAGTGAGCGATCAAACTCCCGGTCTCCCGGTCAAACTCCCGAGGGACACTTTGCATATTAGCCTTTTATGTATATAAGATATCAACATGACAGTTTTCATAAAAAAAGTCATTAGTCTTAAAAAGTCATGTAACAGTATCACATGGAAATCTGGAACACAGACATCGAAAACAGGACTTCCTTGAACGTCACCCCCACGGCGCCATTCCTGCCACTTGAGAGTGTTCACTTCAAGCGTCTCCACACGGCACAGCTGTACCTGCAACGCAATTCGACTCGGTTCCGTCACTTGGCTTTTCATTTAACTTCACGTTTGCCCACGACACAGCCCCGCACGTCCTTAGTCCCAGGATGAGCAGTTCGGGGAGACAGATGTGTTTCCCCCCCATTTCACTATTGCTGGGTGTTTAGAGGTTTGCCTCCATGTTTCACTATGATAAGTGATGTGGCAATGTATATAGTTTTTTCCTTTTGCATTTTCTGTAGAAAAAACATTTCAAAGTGGGATTCTTGAATCAAAGGGTTTTTAACTTTTTTACATCTACACGCCTCTGATGACAAGATTGATAATAATTTACAGCTTCACATGAAAATGTACCAGTTTCAGCCCATCCTTAAAAACACTGCGTTTTTATTTACACGTTGCCCAGTTTAACGGTGAGAAGGGCATTTTGTCTTAATTTACATAAAATTTTGTTCAGAAAGTATTTTCAGATGTAAGAGAGACAAAGCAGTTGTTTTGAAAGGATATATTTAAATGGTCTTTTACCCTTGATTTAACTTATTCCATTGGACCTCAATGTGCCTTAGCCACCCGCTCAGTTGTCCTAGCAGCGTGAGCTGTGGAATCAATCATCATTAAATGAGAATATTCCTAACTCGTCTCTTGAAAGCACCCAGTCCCTCCCAGAACAAAGGCATCTTTCGGACTGCTCCCCCCTGTGGCTGGGAGAACCCTCTCCTGCGCCCGGAAACACAATGCCGGAATGACCAAGAATCAGCCTGGTCTCCTCACGGAACCGGGCGGGGGGTCTGCCTCCCAGGAGCCGGGGCGGTCCCTGACGCTTGCTCGGTGCTCAGATAAGGGATCTGCTGAACAAATGGAGGAATCACTAGTGTTGGGCCACAACCCAGCCTGGTCTGCAGCCCCATGAGCCGCCGCCTCCTCTGGCATTTGTGTTTGTCCTGTACTGAGCGGCTACGTCTTCAAGCACCCACTTTAACCTTCCTGAGCCTCCATCTCTTCGCTTGTCACAGTGGCCCCCCTGCCTCGTGGGGTTACTGTGCCAATCAAAGGAGACCCAGCACCAGAAAGTGCTGTATCAACTATAAAGCAATCCACATGCAATTAACTTCGAGGATGGCGGAGCGGCAGAATCCGGCACAGTGAAAAACAAAGGTACCCTAGATAATCACGGGTGTTAAATTACGTGCAATAAACTACGATACATCCCTAGGACAGGCTACTACACATCCAATAAGAGTAATATTTCACGTGTGGAATAAAACACAAGTTGCATGAAAAGGCGGGCTGCAGTACAGATATATACGACGTGATCCACATTCTATGAACGTTTTTACGTTGTGTGCACAGGAAAGAAACTGGCATGACTGATGAGATGCAAATAAATCTAAGTGATGTCTGTGATGGGGACATGAATGATTTTATTTTCCTCATGCTTTTTTATTTTCAGCCTTCAGCAAGTGTATTGTTTATTATCTCAGAACATGATAACGCCATTTGCACCTGGCAGCCATCACCGCTGTGAGTGCACACAACCTCAGACGGTACCAGGAGAGGAGTCCGCCGCTGTCGGACCGTCCCTGCCCTGGAGTCCCTTCTGCTGGTCTTGGCATTTGAATCACAAGCGGCGGGACAGGCGACACGCCCAGTCAGCAAGCTCTCCCTCAGCTCCGCAGCTCCGTTTAGGGCCGTGGTCGGCAAACTCATCAGTCAGCGGAGCCAGATACCAACAGCACAACGACTGACATTTCTTTGGAGAGCCACATTTTGTAAACTTAAACTTCTTCTAACGCCACTTCTTCAAAATAGACTCGCCCAGGCCGTGGTCTTTTGTGGAAGAGCCACACTCAAGGGGCCAAAGAGCCGCATGTGGCTCGCGAGCCACGGTTTGCCGACCACTGGTTTAGGAGGACAGAGAGCGAAGGCCTTGTCCCTGTTTTCAAGGAGATCGCCGTCTACCTGTCAATGGGACGGTGGAAATCTCCGGCCAAGGCATCACCGCGGAATTAAAAATTCCTAAGAAGCGGGGATACTGGTTGTAAATAAATAAAAAAGAAATCCGATGGTTCGCACCACCAAAGTCGGGAGAGTGACCGGGGGGCTGGACACAGCACAGCTCCCGGCGCCGCGCCGCCGTCACACTGAGACTGATGAGGCCTGGGACTTCCAGCTGTTTTCCTTTCCCATTTTCATTAAAGACAAAACAAGTGGGAATCTGTATTTCCGGACAGCAATGCACTTTTCTAAAATATTTACTAAATAAAGCAACTGTTTTGAAAGTGAGCCATTTTTCTTTTAACGAGCAGTATCGGAGCAACCTGCCCATTTCCCCAGTAGGAGTGCGTCGGCGCAATGAAATAACTCACCAAACGGCCTCGCCTTCTGAAGGCACTTTACCCGTAACCGGTATTTAGTAGCCCTTGCCAGCCCACCGTTAAGAATGGATTATTTTATTGATCACAGCGCCCCGTGAGAAGTGTCTGGGCTCTGCCACGAACCATCCTCCTTCTGTCTTCTTCCTCCATCGCTTCTGCGTCTCATCCGTCCAGCCGCACTCACCTCACCCGCACGGGCCACGCAAAGGGAACCGGGCCTCGAGATGAGCGTTAGACACGGCAGCGAGCTCGTCGTCGAGGGCCTAGCAGCTTTCGGGGAACAGGCATGCTCTGTTTCCCTAAAAGCAAAGGAGAAGGGTCGACGGGAGCCTCAGCCTGCAGGCCAGCTTGTGTCAAAGGAAGGGTTAACATCTTTCCTCACATCCAGCCAAGAACTACACCAAAGAGCTCCTCACGGCATGAGATGGGCCGACGTTGCACTTGATGTTGCTCAAATCCAACTTTTAAATTGCCCTTCAGAGGAATCTCCAGGCAGACAAGTCGACCCTCCATGGAGAGATCAAAGGGAAGAGGAATCAGACGGGCCGGGCCCTTTCATGTGGACGGACAGCACCGTGCTGGGCACCTGTTGCCCGGGAGGGGGCAGGATGGTGAGAGAATTACATATGAACGGGGAGTCCGGACCGGTGCCTGCAGAAGGGGGAGCCGCCAGCTGGCTGGGGGCGAGGGCGCCCGTGATCAGCCACACAAAGAACACACGACACCCGCTGCCCACCGTCTTCACTGGACCCCAGCAACCGCCCTCCGCAAGGTCACTGCTCCAGGAGTGACCAGACCGCACGAGGCCCCCTGCCGCTGACACGTCACTCGGCACCTCGGTGGGAAGCACTAATCACCGACACGCGTGCTCCAATAAACTGCATTTTCCTTTCCACACTTCCGGGTGATCTCGGGCTCACGGCGCGGAGGTGGATGACCCCGGACTAGTCCGGGAGGCGCTGTCCTCACAGCTCCGAGGAGGACAGCGCGTTTCTAGGAATGAGGGACAAGGGGACACGGCCTCACTGACAGCCACCTGCCCACACAGGCATCTCGCTGCACACAGGCCATCCCAACGCTGCCCGTGTCCAGAGCCAGAGCCCTCTGCCCCGCCCCCTTCCCGGCACGCCACCCACAGGCCAAACCCACCCATCTGGACTCCACTCTACGCAAAATAGCATAAAAATCACTTCCAAAGTGAGGTTTCACGTAGACAGAGGGGAATGCAAACGGGGCTGAGAAGACGCGAGGCCCCGAAGCGCTCGCCGCCGCGCGCAGACGGGGCCGCCGTCTCGGGCCCGCGGTCACACTGTGAAGCTGGTGTCAATTGAAATGCATCGAACACCAGAAAGTGCCCCCAACCAAGGCTTCAAACTTGTCCAGCACGTTTCCACTCAACCCAACGAGATTGCCTGTCACACCTGACACAGCTCGTCAAAAGTCACCCTTCACTGCTCATGGGCAACATCGGGGTCAAGGCCAAGCACATCGGTCCCTGGCGCCCGCCCGGCTGCTCCTCGGCGCGGCAGACGCTGAGCTCTAACATGACAAGACAGGCGCCAGAGAGCAGGAGCGTCCGAGGGTGAGGGTCCCTGACAGCGCCACACAGGCGCCTGGCGCACGGACGGCGCGGGGCCCGGCGTCCCCCAGCGGCACTGGCTCGGGGCCGAGATGCGGCCTGGGGACCAGCACCACTCGCTGGGCCCCGCCTGACCGTGCCTGATGGACACGCGCATGGTGAGGATGTGGCTTCCTCTTAGAAGGTGCTCGTTTCAAAACCCGCCACGCTTCAGCCTGCACGTGGGAGGCGATCGGACACCGGCCACAGCGTGGACGGACCGCGAGGACACGATGCCGCGTGACACGAGCCTGGCCCAAAGAGACAGGTAACTGTGCCATCCCCTCACTGAGGGCGGGCCGGGGGTCGAGTTGTTCAACGGGGACAGGGTTCCAGCTGGGAAGGGGAAAGTTCTGGAGATGCTGGGCGGCCCTGGGAACGTGCTGCCGGCCACGGAGCCACGCACCTGAAAGTGGCTGAGACGGTAACGTTTACGCAACGTGTGTTTTACAGTAAAGACGCCTCCCCCCCGGGGGAGCCCTGTGGCGGGGGCGATCGCTTCTCCCAGCTCTGGGCTCCCCGTGTGTTCCAGTGGGAGGAGGAATCGGGCAGGGATGGGAGCTCTGGGCACGGCCTGCGTGCCCACCGGCGCTAGGAACCCCGCGGCGTGTTTGACCGTGGGCAGCGGCCGGACAACTCCGCAGGCATCACGGCCGTCCGCCTGCAGCCCCACGTGAACTACACGTGTATCATGGTGAGGGCTGTTAAGAACGGAAGTGGCAAATACCTTCGACCTCTTCTACTAGAATAAACACTGTTACTTTGCACAGTGAAACTGAAACGACATGACATGATTTGGTGGGTCAGCCCAACCTTACCCCAGGCCCCTGGCATGCCCCGCCCCCCCAACCACCCAGAAGCGCAAGGAAAGGGGCACCGTCTCTGAGGACAGGGCCCCCCCGGGTCCACGCCGCCAGGTGCCCGGCCCCCACGGCAATGGAGGAGCACCAGGGCAGACGGACCAAGTGTGCGCCTGGTTATGTTTTCAATCGATAGGCAGCCAAGAGCACGTGTGTCTTCAAATGACGCCCCTTGGCTTTACTCTGCGCTCCGGGCCTCAGGAATGTCTCTTCCCTGCTGGACCCACGACATGCCAGAAGGTTCTAGCTCCACACAGACCTCCCAGGACGAACCCGGAGACCCTGGCTGGCCCGACCTGCCTGTGACGTTCCAAACTAGCTCGTCGCACGGATCCCTATCCCAGTGCGACGGGGATTAGACATAAAATGACGACAATGTTTCACACAGACGAGCCCCTCAGGAGGGCGGCGGATGCGTCTGAGCTCAGTGATAACACGGTGTGTAACCGTTTTAAGCATGGACCAAACAGCGTTAAAGGGCGTTAGCGCGGCTTAGACCGGAACCACCTGGGGATAGCGTTTGAGCCGGGGCTGCTGGGGGTAGGGGTGGGGGCCTGGGGCTTGGGGAGGGGCGGCCCTGGGATGCTCGGAGCAGCGTGCCCGTCCTGGGCAACCTGATGCCCAAAGGAAGGGCTCCCCCAATCGATGACCTAGAAAATCCTTCCACAGCATGGATGCCAAGCCCTCTGCCCTGCCTGTGGTTAGAAGTTAAACATCACCAGGCTCCGTGACCAGCATGGGTCCTCGGACAACGGTTCACACCCACGCGGGGTCACCTCCCGGCAGGATGGGGGGGAAGGGTATGGTTAACAGCCAAGCCTGCTCCCAAGGCAGTGCCCCTGGGACAGAACAGGGTGCTCCTGGGTCTCCAGGTTGGTACTGGTCAGCGTCAAGTGAGATGGAGACATCACCTTCTCACTCACACTCCGGCGCCAGCCCAGGCCGCTCTGCAGGTCTGTCCGTCACACCCCAGCTCCGGGGGCAGTTCTCGGCTGCGCCTTCGCTGCTGTGCTCCTGGGAGAAGCAGCTCCTCACTGGGCCATCCTCCCTGAGGGTGGCTGCGGGGCTGAGGCCTGGCTGGCTCGGGGATACCAAGGCCCAGGCCCCTGGCCATGATCTGAGACGACTCGAGGGCCAGAATCCACAGGCGAGAGGACAGTGAAAGGGGCCGTGACCGGAACACCTGCACGGGGCCAGGGACGGAAAACCGCCCATCATCTATCTCCCTGCACCCTCCCGCAGTGAGAGAAAATGTTACTGAGAACAGCGGAGATAACCACTGCACGCGTAAACAGCTTTGTGGGCCAACGTGAAGAAAGAGGGAGAGGGTGCAGGAACAGACCATTAGGTAGAAAAACCAAACTAGAGAGCGTCTAATCACACGCAAGGAGACGATGCCTTATTCCAATATAAACACAACTTTTTAAGCGGAAGAGGAAAGGCCATGCCTCGATCCACCAGTTTTCCAACAGAATCCGTTCCATTCAAACTACTCTCCTAATTTCAAAGCAGTGCTATTTGCTTTATTTCAGGCGTCTTATTATTTATACATTGCACAATGGATGAGAGTGAGAAGGTTCAGTACGTCCTGTAATGAGAAAGCGCCCCTGCCTCCGCGCCCCCCAACTGTGGTGGCGGTGGGCTCCCTGCCCGGCCCTTCCATTACGGCCGGTCCACCACCACCTTCAGCAGGCCCCTGTGTACGCGCTATTTCCACACGCCGCTCCGGGCTAAATACTCTTCTGTGTACATACTGGTAAATTCAACAGCCTCTTTAACATCTGAGAACGAATTACTGACAAGTCATTTTTTGCTCCCTATTGCAAGTCGACGTGGCAAGCCCCCCCCTTTTTTTTTTCTATTATAAACATGTGCTCTACCTTGGCTGCAAGTCGTGTTGGGTGCTGATACAAGATTCATAATGGCTGTCAGAATCTGCAATTTTCCCTTTTGTTTTATGAGGTCAGGCAATATTACATGCACTGATATATTCCATTTTCCCAGCTGAAAACCTTCTCATTTGAGCCCGACAGGTTGAGGGAGTCATGATTTTGCAACCTCGCGCGTGAGGCATGGTGCGAGGGGGCAGGTGGCTCGCCCCGCGTCCTCCCCGTGCCCCTGTCCACTGGCAACAGTAAATTAAACTGTCAAAAGCGGAATTGTCCTGTCATCAACAAAGCTACGGCTCCCAGCACTGCGCCATCAGATAGGCTTCTAATTCTGCGTTTCCCGGCTCCGGGAATGCCATCAGAAATTCGCACTGGACCATGCGAGAGGCTGTCCGGGGGACGCTGGCATCGCGAGTGCCTTCGGAGGCTTGCCGTGGCCTTTCAAAGACGGGAATTAATGACCAATTCTGGCAATTTGTAATCTATAGAGAAAGGGTGTCCAGTGGGAGGTCGCGACCTTCAGCGGGACCCTTTAAGAGGGTAGAAACGCTAACGTGGCCGTGACACGTGGAGTCGTGGAGGGAAATCACACACGCGTTGCTGCAGAGAAAACAAAGCAAGACACACATCCGGCAACACCCGAGAGGTACGCCGTGGTCGCCCGGCCCAGGCGCTATCAGAAACACCCGGGATCAGAAATTAAGTGAGACCTCCTCGCCAAAACTTTGGGGAGCATGGGACGGCAGCCCAACGGTGAAATGTTCTCCCACGACCCACTTCAACCTCAGGGATCGTCCACCACGGCGCTTTCAGGCAACTCTTCCTTAGAGAGGAGCCACTGCCGCTTCGTCTCAGGGTCTCAGTGCATCTCCCCCCCCCCCCCCCCCCGTCCCCGCCCGACCTTCCAGACGACGGACTGTCACCATCTCCTCAGCAGGTCCATCTGGACTGCGTTCCCAGTCAATGGAACAGAAGTCAGAGCCCCTCCCCTGCCACCCACCCCACACCGATGACCCTCCCCCGTGGAACCCTGGGTGAGCGAGTTTGGTGACCTGAGTCCTTTAAGCTGTTCCACAAGCGACTCCTGCATCAATGGGCTTCTCTAACCTGCTTCCAAACAAGAGAAAAATCACGAATCTGGTTGCTAAGTACTGCAATCAAACATTGCCATAGATCCTCCCGGCAGAAATGCCTTGCTTCTCAATCATGGCGCTCCCGACAAAGTTAAATTGAGACGAGACATCATTTCACAGCTTAAGACAGTCAGAGTCACTCAATACGCTTTTATTAATTCTCACTTAATATCACTTTAAATCGCCACCATTATTATTGTACCATCGACGGCAGATTCTGTGTAATTAGTCTGTATTAAGCCCTTTTTATTTATAAGGAGCCAGATAAACAAACCCACTTTAATTACCTGGGCTCCACAATATTGATCTGAGCATCAAAATTTAATATGACTTTATTTCAAATTTCCATACGACTAGTATTTAAATTTGTCCCAGCAATGACAATTTTGCAGGCGCAAATGACTCTGCATTCCAAGTATGTAAATGCCTGCCTCGCTGGGGAGCCGAGGCCCTCTGTGCCACAGCGTGTTTACGGAGACCTCGGCCTCCCTGCTGCGCGCTCCGCTCCCACGACGGCACGGCAGGAAAAGCCAGTAATTACCCAGGGAGACAAAAGTCAGGGAAGACAGGGAGTCCTCTCCTTCCCAGCCCGTGTTCTCTGCCACCTCCGTACATGGTGTTAACGACATACCAATGCTGAGGTCGTTAAGCGTACCCCACGTGGGGAGCCCGACAGGAGGAAGCTGGGATGTGCCCACGGCGCGCCTCCAGTGCTCTCCTAATCCCACCGTGCGACTCGCGTGATTGTCTGCGTTTAACTTGCATTAGCACCTCGCCCCTGGATTACGCGGCGGGGCGGTAATCTGCGGCGCACATGCCATCGTTACGGATGTCAAGCCTCTCGAGCCGTCATGAATATCGTGTTGTTTGACGGGAGAGAGGAAACGAGCGCCAGGCCCCCAGAGTTTTGGGTGCTTAACACTGAAGCACTGCTCGGCCCTCGAAAATCCCACAACAAATCCTTGTTTAGTGCCACATGGAGATAAGGACTTTGCAGCAACATTGGAGCATAAATAACTCATGTCCCTCTTTATTTGTAAATGTCAGGGAAAAACACGGCTGTTCTTTAATGTCGCCTTCCACCCGAACACAGCAGAAGGGCGCAGGCACACCAGTCCAGCGAGACGCCCGAAATTAGGCTGCGACGCCGGGCGGGACGCGGGACAAAGACATGTCCACGCTGCCCGCTGGAGGGTTATGGCGAAGTGCTGTTTGGGATGCATTTTTAATCAAAATGAACTCATCGTCTCTAGGGGAAACCTGGCGTCAGAACGCGGGCCTTTCCTCCGGAGCCCGATAAGGCGGCGAACACGCTGCTTCCAGGGTTTCCTTAAGCGTGAGCCACCGGGCTGTTGCCGAGAATCACTTTCTGGTGTTGCAGGGACTGTTGCATTGTCTGTTGATTCTGTTTACACAGCAGAGGGAACCTACGAGAGGGATAGGTGAAGGCCCCAGGGAGAGAATGAAATCCAGGCGCCGTGCAGACGGGGCCGGGGCCGGGGCCAGGAGCTCAGAATATAAATGAACACGCCCTCCACAGCCACATCTGGGAGAGGAGAGGCCAAATAAATAATTTTGACATTAAAAGAAATTAAAGATCAAGCACTGCAAATAGTAGAATAAGTTTTTTAAAAAATATCATTAGTTTACAGCATGTTTGAAATGGAATTCAAACTAAAATAATCAATCTGTGTGGCCGCAACCGGGCCTGGACGTGTTTCTCTCTCTCTCTCTCTCTCTCTCTCTCTCTCTCTCTCTCTCTCTCTCTCGCTGGTAATAACCTTTTCCAAATGCCACTCCGCCAGGACTGCCCACGCCCTGCCTTTTATGAGGTCTCTCATTTCCCTGCATAGAAGGAGGTGCGGAAGTTTTGCGCCTGGAACCCGCTCCTGTTTAATTTGGTAAAATATCAAAACTGAGTCTCGAAAGGCAAACCATGGTGCGCCTGGATCCAGACTAGCGAAGGCAACCCCAGATCTGTGATTCCCGGCCCTTCATCTGTCCTGACCCCAGTGCCTCCCTCGTCCTGCAGCCAGAGACAGGCTCCCCGGAGAGAAACCAAGGCTTGGGCGGCATCTTTTTTATTTTTTATTTTGTTAATCCTCTCCTAAGGATATTTTCCTGTTGATTTTTAGAGAGAGTGGAAGGGCGGGGGACAGACACACATGGAGAGAGAAACATCGATGTTCACGTCGATTGGTTGCCTCCCACACGTGGCCCACCCGAGCTGGGGATCGAGCCTACAACCCAGTTACGTGCCCTTGACCGGAATCAAACCTGCCACCGTTCCGTTCACGGGCGGAGGCTCTCTCCACTGAGCTCGCCAGCCGGCCTCAGACGCATCTTCTTGCAGACGGGAGCAAAGGTCCGCTGGAGCGTCACTGGGAGGAGGATGGAAGGCCTCGGGTCACAGCCTGGACCCGGGAGGGCCACCCTGTGCAGGGGCAGCTGCTGGGGCACCCTGCTTCCCCAGGAGGCCGCCTCTTTCCTTAACCGCCCCAGAAAGTGGGCTCCTCAGGGCACCCTCCCGACAGCCCATAAAACGTGCATGAGGGGACCAAGTGGGTGCTGCCAAGCCCACAGCCGCCCACAAGGCACAACCAGACAGCAGGGCACTGGCGACCGCCGAGATCCACAGGCGAGCCCTCTGGCGCCGGGGCCCTGGTCCGGCTCACCGTGCCGGGTCGTCCCCGCCCACTCACACGTAGAGGACTTTTCCGGAAGAGACAGTGTTTCCTGAGTGGAACAACAGGCATGGCCTACTTCAGAATTCAGTGTGCGTGCTTTGGGACATGTCAGCTCCAGCTTCCACTCCAAACCGCAGTCCACCCGCGGGCTGGTGCTCTCTACGACCCGGGCCGCCCGCCCCGCAGACAGGAGCATCTCAGAGCGCTGGCGAATCGCGCCACCACGAGGGGAGGAGACGGAGCCATTTCTCTCCTCATTTCACCAAATCAGTAAATTGATTTCTAAACTGCCTTGGGCAAAAAATAAATACCAAGCTACCGACCTATAGCACTGAGCTTCTAAACCTCGGGTCTCCTGCGCTGGCGGACACGCACGTATGTGTCAAATCGGGACCAGCGCGCAGCGGGACGCTCCCGCCCGGCCGCCAGCCCTCCGCGGGGCCCCGCTGGCAAAGCGAAGGACGAAACGGGTGCGGGGCCCCGCGTTCCTATGGCCAGGCTCCTAGTTTGAGCAGCACCTTTCCCAACTACAGACTCATCTTACTTTCAAATGACATAAAGCTAATTGGCGATTTCAATCAGCACTTAAATAAAAGAAAGTTTTATTCCTCGCAGTGTAAGTGCTGGTATTTTTTGTGCCCGACAAGCTGCCCATACAAGAAGCCCAATATTCTTGCCAACAAAGGCATCTGAAATTAGCAATTGCTTTTAGAAACTTTAATTACAATTTTAAAATGCTATTTCTGCTCTATAATAGATTCCAATTGTTTCAGTATTATCTGGCTTGCAAATAAAATCTACAGTAGATGACAATATTCCCAGGATTAATCACTCTTGAAATTCTAATATGCTCTTGAAATACCAAATAAAAAAGACAGCAGTGTTGTTGATGTACTGAAAGCTTCTTGCTTTTTGCAGCTTGCTATTATTATGCATATCCAGGTAGAAAGTTAATTAACCCAAAGCTTAAGCTAATTATGATAGCAGAATGCTATCAACCCAGCGCGCTCCGTCAGACAGCTGTCCGGAATTTCATTTGCTAATCATTTGTCTTTTGGCGGAGCATATGGTACATTTTCATGCTATCAGAGGAACAACAAACAGCTGAAAATCATTAACTAAAAACAATGTGCATAAAATCAGAAGCAGTTTTTTTATACAGCTTTGTGTCAGACAAAAAGCCAGATCCTTGCCCTATAAAAATTAATGATTATTTGGGTTCTTGTCACTTAAAAAATTTTAGCTGATAGTGCAATAAATATGTGACAAGAATTTCAGTTGCGCCAATTACCTGTTTATATGAGTTTGCAGAAAGAGCCCACATTTATAACAAGGGCATCATGGTAAAGAGATCTGGCGGGAGGTGATAAACGGCCTTCGTTTAGATGCCTAAAGACTGAAAACCAGCTTCTGTGGCAGACCCACCTCCTCTTGGTGCTGCCCCTCAGCATCAGCGCACGGGAACACGAACGGTGAGTGTTTTCGCTGCAAAGTAAAATGTATGAAGTATATCTGCACACATGTCCGCAGCAGCGTGTGACACGTCTAAGGCTATCCAGAAACCTGTGTAGACGTCAGAAAGCTACGTAAGTCACGGCAGGCGTTCATCTCAACATTGAGACCGGGTGACGGCGAGGACACACAGGTGTTCTGGGCTGGGGCTGGGGTCTCAGGGCAATGCGCCTGTGCCTGGCGTCCTCATGACCTGAGGGCTGGAGGGAAAGGGGACGCACTGACACGCCGGGGTCTACCTCCCCTCGCGTGGCCGTGTCAGTGCGAGTACACCTAAAGCTTTGATTTTAACACGTATTTACGAGTTCATGCAGCATGGACCAGTGACCTTCCGAGACACGTCTTAACGCTCACCTGGCGAGTCTGGCTGATGACCACACAGACCCTCCTTTGAACTGATCCCGGAACCTTCCTAACCAGCTGGGTGCTCAGCTCGGGGCTCACCTGGACTGGGAGATGCTGTGCGTCCAGGGGTCTCGAGTTCTCACCCGACTTGGAGACTGTGAGATGCACATGGCTCCTCTAACTGGCTTAGTGACAGTCACCACATTTTCCTCAAATCAACGTTACGACATTAACTCTTTTTAAAGTGCAATAAGAAACAAGACTCAAAATGTTTATGATTCCGGGTCACACTTGCTACCCGGAAAACTGAAATGCCCCTTCCAAGCACAGAGGGGGTCATTTGATCAGAGGCTAAAGCTGTCCCACCAACCAAAAATACACTTTTCTTCCTGGCGAAGGCCGAGACGTGACTTTTCATACCAGGTGACATCTGCAACTGTGGCCGGCACGGGAGCGGCTGAGCCGGGTTCACCAGTCGTCTCCAGGGACCATGCTGTCACGGACCAGTGAGCCGCGGGGCACTGCCACGGCGGGGACGCACTGCAGGGACAACGCTCAGCCGTCCTGACATCGGCCGCCCCAAGACCACGTCTCCGCTGCCCTGAGCGGCCAGGCCACGGCCGCCAACCAGGCTTCCTTTAAAACGGGCTGTGACCCGGGAAGACCTTCCCTTCATGGTTTTCACAAGGACTTTTGCTATTTATTTTGGACCAAATTAAAGGAAACTGGGAGAGACACACCTCTCTTCGCTATCCCAAAGTCACCTGGCACAGAAGCCGCCGTCACGGATTTTTGCCACTGGTGGGGAGTCCCAGATGGGAGGCCTCGGGGCCCCCCCGTTAGGACGAGGACCCCTGCCAAGGCCCAGGGTGGAGTGGGAGCCGGGAAGCCCCTGAGGGAGCCCCTTGTCCATCAGCACGTGCTGGGAGGGGCTGGGATCTCTGCCAAGGACACCTCCCTCCCAGGCCTCTGCCGCCCCTCAACCCAGGGCAAAGGAAGGGTCAGCAAACCTCCAAGACACAGCACCCAAAGCAGCCCCACTGCACCCACCGCTGCTGCGGGCCAGATGCTCACACAGCCCGAGGGGCAGCGGAGGGCTGGTCCGGACCGAGTCTGCACGCTCCTGTTTGCCAACCGCTTGCTTCTCCACTGGGGAGACAGAAGCCGGACCTGTTACTTTAGTCATAAAGGTTTAATCAGTTCAGTGCCTCTTCCCAACGCGTGGAGTTTTCCACATCTGAGTTTCTGAGTTAAAAAAAAAATGATGTTGGATGGAAAATGCTGCCAACAAGGAACGGCAGACGGGGCAACTTAGCGCTGGTCCTCACGGCCTTCCCGCCCTTCCCAGGCCACCACGCAACCCTCATATTGACATTAATATTAATTTGCCATTAATACTAATGTTTCACCAACCAACGAGGAGTCTTTGGAAATATCCAATTTCTCTGGGTAGCTAAACCTCAGGTTTCCCAGTGAAAAATGTTTTCTAATTACGGCTTTGCAGTGAGCCGTCAGACAATGTGGCGAGCTTGCCTATTCACTCACGATTTCCTACTTGTGTGGCACGCCGGCCCCTCCACAGGTCACGGACACGGCCCCCTCCACAGGTCACGGCCATGGCCCCTCAGCAGGTCATGGCCACCTCCACAGGTCACGGCCACCTCTGCAGGTCATGGCCACGGCCCCTCTGCAGGTCACGGCCACGGCCCCCTCCACAGGTCACAGCCATGGCCCCTCAGCAGGTCACGGCCACCTCTACAGGTCACGGCCACCTATGCAGGTCACGGCCACGGCCCCTCCACCAGGTGATGGCCACAACACCTCTGCAGGTCACTGCCACAGCCCCCTCCATAGGTCACGGCCACGGCCCCTCCACAAGGTCATGTCCATGCCCGCCCTTTGGGACACGGGCTGCCAGCTGACAGCCATGCTGGGCTGTGGGAGGCAATACAGATGTTTACCTAATTTGATTAATTCAATTTTGACACAAGGAACCCAATGAAAGTAATGGGTGTCGTGCTTGCTAGGTCACTGAGCAAAAAGATAGCCTCACAAACTACCTGCCAACCTCCTCCATCAGCGTGTCCACCCAGCGTGGACGCCCAGCGCAGTAGTAAGTGTCCCCCGCGCTCTAAGTGAGCGGGATTGGTGGCAGCTGACCGCGTTCCCCACACGCTCTCCTTCACCTGCTATCAGAGGAAGAGGTCATGATTTCCCGTTGTCCTGTGGACAGTTCATTTTCCGTGGTCTCTCCCTCAAGTGCCCAGGAGCCGCAGGGGTGGCAGGTGGGTGGCCGGGGCGGCGGGTCGGGGTCAGGGACAGCGGGTGAGTGGCGGGAAGGCAGGAGGACAAGCCTGGCGCTGGGAACCCACCTGCTCTGTCATGGCCAGGCCCCTTCAGGGACCTGTGCCCTCGTCATAGCCTTTAACCTTTCGGCAGCTCCAGGAGATGGCACGGGCGCACTTTCTGGATAAAATGGGGGGAGCAGGGGGAGGCAGGGCTGCCTACGGGGTCTCAGGAAGAAGATTCGGGGGACGAAGTGGCAGCTCTCTCTACTCAAATTTTGCATCGGCGACCGCCACCGTAGACGGACCTTTGTTTCCCTTGTGGTTCTTCTGGACTTAGTCAAGGGGAGCCCAGGAGGCAGCCTGACTGGGGGTCAGTCCTCGGAGCTGGGGCCACGCTGGGGCCGGTGCCTGAGGGGCGCCTTGGCAGGAGCACGCCCAGCAGCTCGTGCCTGCTTTGGAAACTCAGGCTCCGAACGGTGCTTGGGGAGCAAGGAGGGTGCCCAGGTCCTGCCCCAGGTGGCACCCCCACGGCCCTCCTCCTCGTGGGAAAGGCGGCGGCGCGTCATCTAGGCCTGCGGACAGGTAGCTCTCCTTCTGCCTCTGGGTTTCCATTTCCGGGTTTCCATCGCTCATACGGCTTAGTATTGTCTGGTATCTAGACCATCTCCGACGCCCGAAAACGTTTTAATTACTTGTTTTGAAAGTGTGAATGCGGACACTCTGCCCCTCCCATGGACGTCTTCACACAGCACCGTGCGGGCCGGGGGAGGACCGGGCTGGCAGCACAGCGCTGCGAGGTGACATCTTCCGAGTCTGCTGCTGTCGGGGTACGGGGGGGGGGGTCCCTCTCGAAAGGAGCAATGGGGCGGGGCCCCAGGCGAGGACACTCCCGTGTGGAGGATTCACACTCCCGCCAGAGCGGCCTTCCGGGGTGTTCAGAGAAGCTACAAGGGGACCCAAGCCATTGTGGGAGGAGGCAGTCAAACGTTTCTAGCCTCAGCCCGCTGCAGCAGCAGCACAGGCTTTAGGGCCGCCGACTCTCACTGAGCCCTTTCTCCAACGGAGGGGTATCCTGTGGGTCGCCCCCAGTGGGGTTATCTTACATACGTGTACACACACACACACACACACACACACACGCGCGCACGTTTCAGCACCTCCATCCTGCCTCTTTAATGTTCTGCACTAAAACCCCAACTTCTAAAACTCGGGGAAAAGAGGGCGTTCCTTCTTCTTCTGAATTATTGCCGAAGCCCTAAAAGGACCTTCCCGAACAGTGGCTTTCTTTTCTGAAAATCCGTGGAAAAATAGCGGCTTTGTGATCTGTGTTCTCCGTCCAGGGCTCCGTGAAGAAGAGTTATGGTGTAACGGGGCGCTGCTTTTATTAAAAAGAACTGGCCCACTTATTTCCTTCCAAGTTTCTGGTGTGTTTAAATCTTCTCTAGGTAAACAAAACTTTTATTGAAAATAATATTTTGAGACTGACACCTCTCTCACCACCAGCAGTGCTGCAACCTGTTTCCGCCGGTCCTGCCTGGGTCTGGGTGCCCCGTGCAGCTCCGGGTCGTCCGCAGGCCGTGTGTGGGGTGCGGGATGCTGGGGGTGGGGGGGAGAGAGGCGCCAGCCCTCCTGCCCTCAGGACGAGGTGACGTGGACCCTGGGTTCCAGGTTCAGGAGAAAGTGTCCGGATGGGACCGCGCTGTGGCTTGTTCAGTCCAAGGTTACACCTCAGGCCTGCGGGAGGCCTCCAGGGCATTTTTCCAGGACCCCCGGCGGGTCTCCTCTGCCTCTGTCCCAGCCTGGGCACAGGGTCCCATCCTCCCCGACGCGGCTCTGGGGGCTCGCTCTCTGGGGAGTGTATTTCTAGGGGTCTCTCTAGCTGTATCTTTGGTTTGCATGAATCCATATGTTCACAGACTTGAGGAAACGTTGATTTTCCACCAGACATAACTAAGAGCTGCTCAGGCAAACGGCGAGGGCCCTGGTGGCCAGGTGCTCCTATGCCCGCCTGCCTCTGCAGATCGCTCCTGGATTTCCCAGATCCCGAGGTGGTTAGACCTGTAAGGGACCTTGGGCAGCGTTCAGGACAGCCTGTTACTGAGTGTCATGCCAGGGCCTCCGTGGCATCTGGGGAGGGCACCACGGCTGGAGACTTCAGGCTGAGGCCAGTTCTGCTTTCTTCGGACTCCCTGGGGCCGGCGCCCGCTTGCCTGCCCCTGTGCCAGTGCGGCAGGAATGAGCTGCCGAGTTTGCGTTATCGGTCACCGTCCGTCTGATGAGAACCAGTCCCGGGGTGTTGGCTTTGAAGGCTCATCTTAGGACTTACGTCATCGGGTCTCCCCACCCCCGAGGGCCGGTCCTGACCGGTGGTGGTACCCAGGCAGAATCAAGAAGACGGCCGGCCACAGCGGTGAGAGCAAGGAGCAGACGGGCGGACGTCCAGGGACAGGCGTGGGCCTCTCAGCCTCTGGTGCCGGGGAAGCCGGAGTCCTCGGGGGCTGTGGCTCCAGGAGGAGAGGGTGGGACGTCAGGGAGGGGCTGTGCTCGTGGTCGCGGTGGGCCTTCCTCCAGGCGCTGATGGAGGCTGCACCCAGGGCGGAGGACAGTGAGAGGCAGGAGCACAGAGGGGTGGGCGGGACCTGGGGCTCAGCACCCTGCCTCACGGTGCCATTTAACACGACATCTAAGCTCAAAAAGTAGAAACCGTAGCTCTTTGATTTCCTTGTTAGACTTCATTCCTTGATTAAATCGGCCAGGATGCTGAAGGAGAGAACTGATCATCGAGTTGATGTTTTCAGTGTGAATGTCCTGCCCCGGGGCCGCCTCCTGCGGCTGGCGCAGTCTCTCAGGATGGGTCTCTGCCCAGGACCCGCATGTCCACGTCAGGGACTCTCCCTCCTCCTGCCCCCTCCTTCCCGCCTTCCTTCCTCAGGCGAGCTCCGAGGACCCCGGATGGAAGGGGTGATTAATCAGGGAGAGCTTCTTGTTTCTTTGCCTTCGAGTTTTCGAGAGCTCTCCAGATTTTTATTACCTGAAGATCCATATGCCGTAGACATAATGCCGTCAACTGTAAATTGCCTTCTGGAGAAGAAGTTGACAAACAACTTCAGAGTTGCATTTTTAGCCTTAATATCTGAGGGCCACAAGCATGTTCAGGATTGATGGAGTTCCTGAATGTAAAATATAAGCAATAAAATGTTCTTAAGGTGGGCCCCCATCTGCATCTATTATCACGGAACCCTTAAAGTTCCTTTAGCATATGACATATGAAGGTTTTTTTTCGTTCCCTCTCTGACAAATTGTGTCTCAGGAAATTAGTCTGCTTGCATGGAAAGTTATGTGTTTGCAAACGTGAGTCGTTTTGCTGGCTAAGCAGCCTGCGGGTGATGAACTCCTTTGTCACAGCGCGGCTGCGGTGTCGTGTTAGGGAGAATCACGGCCGCGGCGGGGCGCCCAGGGAGAGGTCTGTTTTACGGGACCCGCTGCCCTCCGGCCCGAGGCCTTATGGGGTCGTTTGAACTGACAGACCTAAAATATGTCTAATATTCTTTTTAAAATCCATTTTCAGTTTATTTACCTGGTACGGAGGCCCAGAGGTATAAACTAGAGGGAAAATGTGCTCCTGTGTCCAAGTGGCCAGCGGGGCCGGGCAGCCGGCTCAGGCCTCTCCGCGGACAGTGGGCCAAGGTGGCAGAAACTCCCCTGTGTGTCCGCATCATTAATACCGTTTTGACCCAACTACATCCTTCCTCTGTGGTAAAACGTCTGTAACAAAACTGACCGTTCTGACCGTGCACAGCGCAGGAGCGTTAAGTACATTCACGTCCCTGGACAGCCAGCACCCCTTCTGACCCCGGAGGTGCCGCTCTGCCAGGACAAGGGAAGGGCACGGTGCCCGGTCCCCTGCAGCGGCTCCGAAAGCCGAGCGGGCTTGGGCGGCAGGGGGCCTCGAGGCACCTCGTCCTCAGTGCAGGCAGTGGCCCCCTGCCCTCCTCAGCCTCCCCCCGTCAGGGTAACTGATAACTACATACCCTCCACGCCCCAGTTCTTCCCGTGAGCCTTCGGCCCGCCGAGGTGCTCCATCACCGAGTGGGTGAGGCCTTCACCGCACAGAACGTGCCAAGGAGTTCGTGCCCGTACTCGGGTGGGGTAAGCGGTGTGATCTCCACGGAGAATTCTGCGCCAAGCGCACCTCCTGGTCCCGGGCTGCAGCACGGCCCCCGCGCTACGGAGACCGCCTTGAGGGCGATTATTCCTGGGGCTCGCGGGCCCCTGGACGGAGGCGAGGGGCTTTCTGGTGACATCGCTGAAGGACTGCGCGCAGGTGCCAGCGACCCCAGGCCTGGAGGGACGCACGCTCAGGGCCTTCCCGGGTCAGGCTCTGTTTGCCATGCGCATAGAGCCTTCTCGAATGTTTTCCGAGCTTTCTCATTAATGTGTGTGAAGATATTAAAAGCCCTTGTATATTACATTAAAAACTGTTAGCTGCTCAGCTTTTTTCTATTTATGAAAACTTTTCAAGCAGTGAAAACGTTTTACTTGTTAATGAGGGAAAGTGGGGAAATTAATGACATAGAGCTTGGATCCACCAAGATGTCTCCTCCAAACCACAAACCGCTGCCCCCGCCACCCACACTTTAATTTCTGGGACGGGGTTCGGTAAGCAAATGCAAAGCGATGTAGTGATTTGCATCAGTAGATCATTTCGCAGTTTAACGTCCTCTGATATTTTGGGTCAAGAGCTCTTTCTTTGGGAGACGGGTATGATTTCTAGAACTGAAGTTATTAGTATCAGTAATAACGTTACTTTCCAGTGAACTGAGGTAAATGTATCACCTTCCCCAAGTCAGGTTCCCACGTCCCGCCTGCTCACCGTGGCGGAGGAAAGGCGCCCTAGTGTGCAGGCTGATGGCCCGGCGGCCCTCCTGGTCGGGCAGTGCCTGAGGCTGGGTGAGGCGGGTCCTGGCCCGCCTGGGGCCCAGCACTGGGAGAGCAGTGGCTGTCTCCTTCACCCGCGTGCGGAGACCTGCGGGCACACAGTACACTCTGGTTGAAGCTGCTGAACCAGGAAATGGCAGGAGAGCTCCATTCACCAAACACGCTGAGCTTCTCTGCGTCACGCCTGCAGCAGCCTGGAGCTAGAATGCTGCAGAGGCGCCTCTGTCCTCAAAGCGACAACATTGGTAAGTAATTGAGAGACCAACAGAGATACAGGGGAGGCACCTGATGATGGAGAAGCTCTGGAGGCGGGCCCTGGGGAAGGTCCCCCGGGAAGAGGTGGCGGATCCCACCATCTGCTTGTCCCGACGCGCCCTCACCTGCTCCCCAGAGAGGCCGACGGCCGAGCCCAGGCTGTGGTTCTCGGAGGCAGCCCGTGAGCTCACCTGGCCCGTCAACGAACGCTGGCCCTGCAGTCAGCGTCCTCGCTCTGCTGCGGAAACGCGCTGCCCAGGAAGACGAGCAGCGAGCCCGGCGGCCGTGCCCCGGTACCCACTGCTGGCCAAGGCAGGGCCGGTGCGACCAGGCACGGACGCGGAGTCCAGTAAAATGGGGAACACGCCATCATGTGGAGTGGAAAGGCAAAGTCTGAGAAGGCCTCCGTTTTTTTAATGAACTTTGGTTAGGGCAGCACAGTGGAGGGGAAGGTACAGAAACTTCCCCTTCAAACCCTCGTGCACTGGTGGTGGGAATGCAGACTGGGGCAGCCGCTGTGGAGAACGGTATGGCGTTTCCTCAGATATTAAAAATGGAACTCCCATTTGACCCAGTGATCCCACTTCTAGGAATGTATCCCAAGAAAACAGAAACACCCATCAGAAAGGATATATGCACCTCTATGTTCATAGCAGCACAATTCACCATAGCTAAGATTTGGAAACAGCCTAGGTGCCCGTCAGCAGATGAGTGGATTAGAAAACCTGGAATACACAATGGAATACTACGCTGCGGTAAAAAAGAAGGAGTTCTTACCATTTGCAACAGCATGGATGGAACCGGAGAGCATTATGCTAAGTGAAATGTCAGTCAGAGAAAGATAAATATCACATGATCTCACTCATTTGTGTAATATAATGAACAACATAAACTGGTGAACAAAAACAGAGAAGCATTGATCAGACCATCAAACCTCAGAGGGAAGGTAGGGGAGGGTGGGGGTAAGGGGAAGAGATCAACCAAAGGACTTGTATGCATGCATGTAAGCCTAACCAATGGACACAGACAACAGGGGGGTGAGGGCATGAGTGGGGAAATTGAGGGGGTAATGGGGGGATAAGGACACATATGTAATACCTTAATCAATAAAGAAATTAAAAAAAAAAACTTCCCCTTCACACCCTCCCTCCCTCAGACTCCCTGAGATGGTGCATCCTATATAATAAAGGCATAGTATGCCAATTGTCCCCTCGACTGAAATGGTCCGGGAATTCGACCAGGGAGCGGGGCCGGCCGGGGGAACAGAGGGAGGCGCTGGCTGGCAGCCACTAAGGACCCTACCACGCACAGCCTCTAGTTTGTCATAATCGACCACATGTGCTGATCACGCCCAGTCTATAGTTGGTATCACGGTGCACTCTCAGTGAAGCATCACTTTTAAAATTAACAAATTGAGTTGCGCCGTGATGAGAAGCTGGCTCTGGTGAGGATGTTTGTCCTGAGTGATGGTCTCTGTGTCCCTGGGCACCACTGAGGCCGCTGTCCCTCGGGTCCCCTGGACGGGAGCCTGGTGACGTCTGGATCACAGCTTCGGAGAAAGACGTGAATGATGGCACTTCGGTCTTAGACATCATTTTGCCTGGGCAGGGTGTCCTGTGGTCGGTGTTTTGCCTTTCCCGCCCCTGTGAATCCATGGTCCCTAGGGTTGGGGGAGGGCAACAGAGATGCCTCAGTTTCCCATTATGCAATGCAGCAGCAACTTACAATACACCTTGGCCCAGCGTCACTGCGGTATGAACAGACGCGCTGCCATGACCGAGTCGGGGAACCACCTCAGCCGGCCAGTGTGGCCGCAGGTGCAGGAAGCATACTGTCCTCACTTCCCTCCCGGCGGTTCCTCGTCTCCCTGTCTCCTTGGTTCAACTCCCGGCCTTTGTCTTTGACACCTGCCCCCTGCCCTGAGGGTTTAGCAGGTCTTGGATCTGTCACTCCACCTGAGGTGGAGTTGATAGTATCTGCAGGACCCTTGACACATTGTTTCAATGTTTGTTTATGTTGCCGTAGAAATAAATTGTCATTTGCCTCTGATAGTGCCTTGTATTCTTGAGAACCGTGTACAATTGAACTTGCTAATGAGTTCAGTAAATGTTAAATAATTAGATAATTGGTGTTTGAAATGATATAGATTATACAGACGTCTTTGAATTTTTATGTAGGTGTTTACAAAGCGTTTTAGTGATCATTAGAGGAGTTGCTTGTGGTTTTTTGATAGAAGAGGAACTCATTATTTCTCCAATTACTATAATGAGGTAAAAGCCCCTATAACGGGAACATTCCGTCGGCGGCTCATTTCCAGGAGTGCATCGCTGGATGCGGATGCGGGCGGGTGCCCGGCTTTTGTTCCCAACCTCTCTGGGAACTGGACTAACCTATGCATGTTCGCAGAGCTCCCATTTGAAAATACTCGTCTGCGACATACACTTGCATTTGGAGCTGGGGTGGGGTCATCTCCGTGCAGCGTGAAGTGGAGGATGTACCCCGCAGCTCCACACCCCTCCTTCTGGGAGGTGTTCTCGACGCTCCCCTTGCAGGCACCTCAGCGGGAGAGGCATCCGTGCTCGCGGCCATCCTGTGGCTCTGTCTGTCCTTCCTCTGCCTGTGTCTGGGAGCGGGCAGGCGCACCGGCCGTGTCTTCAGGACTCGGCTCGGAAGTCTCTGTGAGACTGAAAGCTCACCTGCTGGTGATAAACGGCCAGATATAAACGTGGAACCCCTTGGCTAACGGGCTGTGATGAAACGGAAGGGGGTCTTGCAATCGGTATTGAAATACTGGCTGTTGTGGGTAAATGTTATAGTACAATGAGCCCGGGCTTAGTGGAAACGTTATAGGATGCAAGTGGGAAGATTTGTGTTTCCTCTTCATGAACTGGTTATGCTGGCAGCATGCAGAACAGCAGTTTTTATGGCCTTTCCTCGGGATGTCTGTGTCTTAGAGTTTTAAGGACGGGGCCCTGACCCTCCCCTCGGCTCTCTCTCTCCTTCGTGTCCTTGACCCGGTTGCCTGGTGGGGGAAGTGCCTTTTCGTCTGAGTTAGCTGACGCCCCGTTTCCCCCTCGGCGTGGCGGTCTCTCTGCCGGGCTCTCGTTCCGAGCTGGAAATCGATCGCGTTAGGCTGTGTGACTGCGCGGCCCTGTGCAAATCGCCTGTGTCTTCCTTGTGATTGCCGCCCGCTCGGTGCTGAGAGGCGCCGCCCACCGGGTCTCCGCTTCGCATCCGGCTTCCGAGTCTTCGCGTCGGCTCCTCTGTGAAATAGAGTGGGTCTGGCCTCTTCCGTGCAGTGTGTCGGATCATTTTTGCCCTTCCTCCCTTCCCCCGGCCTCTCTCTCACTTTCCATTTCCACCTCGGACACCCCTCTTAGGAGCTGGCGCGGGGGCTGCTCATCGGCTCTGCCCGGCGCTGTGCCCTCGCTCCATCCCGTGAGGGGGGTGAACAGGCATCACGGTTGGGTTTGGGTTTCAGATCGGCTGTCCTCGGGCTTCTGGGTCGCTGTGGGGTGACTTCCTAGTCTGCTGACTGCGTGCACCTCCCAGGCAGGACCCCCCCCCCCATTTGATGGCGTCGACATCCTTGTTTAGGTGAGTGACCTCAGAACCGGGGTGGTTCAAACAACATGCAGCATGCAGGTTGGGTCAACTCAGCCGACACGCTTACCTGTATACTTTACTTCCAATATTTATCCAGATGACTGTTCTCAGGTATTAATAAGAATTAATAATTGAATGTACTCTCTCCTTCTTACTGTGCCCTGGGGTCCTCTAAGATCTTTGAAGCTAAAACTAGTTTGGGCCCTTAAGGGATTTATAGAAATTAGGAATGTCTGCGTATAAAAGTGACTGGCATGGTGAAAAAATTGAGTCCTTAAGTAATTTGCTATTCCCAGTGATAATTAGAAGAAACCCCTGTTCTAGCTCCATTTCCCAATCATTTTTCCCCCCACTATTTTAGGGGTGAGTTCTCGAGGTATTAACAGCTAATTTTTTTCGTGGGACCCCACTGTAAGGTGCGTGGCTTTGGCATATTATGTTGCCTTGACAGGTTATTACATTGTCACTTCTCAGAGATAAATGTGGGCTACAGAGTATGTTGTGCCACAAATCACTTTAGTCATCAGGAATGTTTAAGAAAACGAAGTAAGAGTAAATTCTCTTACATTTATGACTGACATTAACAATCTGATCAGGTCCTTCAAAAAAAAAAAACCCACAAACTTTTAAAGTCTTTCTCAAAAATATGCATCTTTGTTCTCAAAAGAGGTCTGCAGCTGCCTTTAATTTGTCTCTGAAAGGACCGGACTTTTTGCGGATGCTTGGCTGCTGAGACACCCGAGCGGCTGTTCCTGGGCCAGCGGCGCGGAAGGCTGATGTGCGCCGAGATTTACTGCGCATCACCTAGGCCATCATTCCCCTAAGTATTAATTTTAACTCCACTAATAAGAAACCGAACAAAAGTGGAATTATGAGTTCAGGAGTGTTCTATGAAAGGTCAGTTGTTAAAAAGGCGAGGGTGACATTCTGTGAGAAGGTGCCTTCATTAATCATCCTGGCTGGGGCGCGGGGGCGGTCCTGACCGGCGCCGCTGAGCCCTGTGCCGGCGCTCGGCCCGATGTGTGTCTTTCTCTCAGGACTCGGAGTAAGTAGATGTGGCGGTAATTGAAAGAACCCATCTCTGCGATGGGAAGATGGGTGTATCACACAGACACGCCCAGGGAGTGTGCGTTCCCACTCTGAAGAAGGGCAAACCCCGTTCATCCCACAGGCACGTGGCTGGAAGCAGAGTGTGGGCCCTGGCGCTCTGTGGGACTCTGCTCTGCAGCGGCTCCGGGGAGCAGTGCGCTCCGCGGGGAAAGTGGCATCTCCTTCACGTCTGTGTCCCTCCCGGAAGTCCGGATACGCTCTCTCTGTCTCTTCCCTCCTCGGTACTAACGGTTCAACCATCTCACATGTGGGTTCTGTCCGCAGAAGCCATCCTAGCCGCCTCTCTGAGTGTCGTTCTTGCCCCGTTATCGCGGCAGAGTGCCTACTGTGCGCACAGACTTACACACGTCACGTTCCACGAGCTGAGAACTTTGTGTCCTGCCAATTCAGTGTCAAGTTCAGTACAAACCTACAAATTATCAGGCAGCTAACTGGCGACACCTCCCAGGGAGCCTCTGTTGCTGTGGCCCGTCCACAGGCTCTCGGCATCCAGCACAGTGTGTCGGGGCCCAGGTCTGTCTGCGGGTTCCCTCCGCCTGTGTGGCTGCTCCCGAATCTCACGGGAAGAATCTAAGCATGGACTCGCCCAAGATGCTCGGTCTGTCCCTCAGAAGCGGATACTGCCAGGCGGTGTTCGAACGCTGGCTTCTGGAAATAGAATGCTGCTTTCCCGTCCCATCGGGCCGCTGGGCGTCAGGAGGGAAGGGGCCGGAATGAGCTGTAGCTGCCTCTGTGGCCCAGGAGGTGCTTCCTGCCGAGGAGGCAGGGAGGGCGTCCCTGAGCACCTACATCCCAGCAGTGCTTTCCTAGTCTTCTTTTTTTAAAATGTATTTTTATTGATTTCAGAGAGGAAGGGAGAGGGAGAGATAGAAACATCAGTGATAAGAGTGAATCACTGATCATCTGCCTCCTGCACACCCCACACTGGGGATCGAGTCCGCAACCCGGGCATGTGCCCTGACCAGGAATTGAACCGTGACCTCCCGGTTCATAGGTTGATGCTCAACCACTGAGCCACACTGGCCAGGCTGCCCTCCTATTCTTAAGGATTCAGGGGAGTCTCTGCTGTCCTCCAACGGCGGTTCTCTCACTTCATTGCACCTCACTTTCCTTTCTCCGTGATCAATTCCCCTGGACTGTAGAGGGGATGGGGCAAACCAGGCTGTGTCGCGAAGGGGTGATCTCCTTGGGAATCCTTCCATCAACAGAGACGGGGCTGGTGCAGGCGGAAGTGGTGAGGCAGTGAGTGAGGAGGCCGGCACCTGGCTGGTTACCTGACCTTGGCTCTGCTCTCCCCAGCGGGCCCTCCTCTGCTGCCTGAGCCCCCAAGTTGGGGAGTAGAAGCTGCTTGTTCTTGACCTGCTCTGCGCTAGCCCCTGGGTGTGGTCACACTTGCTCCTACAGGTGCTCAAAACGTAAGCACTTTGCCAGGGTCACCCATGGCCAGGGTGAGCGTGTGATAAACGTGGGTGTCCAGATGGCGTCTTGTCTGGTGGCAGACATCACCGTTGCCCTGGAGGACACGGAGTCCGGAGTCCACCCTGCAGTGTAGAGTGACGTGCGTGGGAAGTTTGGCTCGCTTCCACCAAGACCAAGTGGATGAGACTCCACAAAGGGCCTAAACTGCCACGTCGGCAATGTTGCGAGTTTCCTGATTGCTATAATTTTTGCTTAATGGCTGTTTGTGCTACATTGACCAGGCCCATGGGTTGCTTAACATAAATGATTACATTTGCTTATGATTAAAAACTTCCTCCATTAGCAAGGCAGCGCCGCAGACTCGAGAATGACTCGTGTGGGAGCTTTCCACTCCATTAGCCACGGCGTCCACGCCACGGCGTCAGCTGAGAGTTGTCTAAGAGTTAGGGACACTTGTAATGAGCTGTGTAATAGGGACCCTCCGACAAAACAGAGGAGCCCACGTCTTCTCGGAGCAGCTTAGCCTGCAGAGAAGACGCTGGCGGACACTGGCGATCGCACCGGGCTCCATTCTGACTCGGAACGGCGAGGGTGAATAAAGCCTTTTATTACTGGAGCAAGACTTGTTGTAAAAAATTATATACCATTCGTGACCCAAATCCTTCAATGCACTCTGTCACCATTCCCCTCTGAACTTTATAGCTTATGTTTTAAGCATCGCACAACTGGCTTGATACAGCGTTTTTTAGAAAAATTCCATTTAACGAGGTTTGGGAATGCCGCTCCGGCCCTCCTGGGACTCCCCGCCCCGCCCCGCATGCGTTTTCGGCTTCTCCCCGCGTTCGATGATGGCACGCCGCAGCCTGGTTTCCTGGGGACAGTGGCCTGGCACCTATTGTCAGAGGACACCGAACGGGAGGCGGAACTTCCTGGAATCACTGCATTAAATGTGATGGGCGTTTTTGTGACCGACGTAAAGCGCTTGACCTTGACGACATTTCTTCGGGGCCAGGAGGCTGGTGTGAGCTCTTCTCCTCTGGCAGCAGGAACGCAAGCTTGGCTTTCTCACTGCGGTGGGTGCCCCCACCCACGGTTTCGCTGTCCCAGGTTTCAGATACCCACGGCCAACCCCAGCCCAAAGCTGTCTACGTCGTCTCCCACCTCCTTCCTCATGCCACGTGGGCTCCAGGCCACCTTGCGTCAGCACAGCAGGGGCCGGTGCGGGGCAGGGAGGTATTCTGAGGGACAGAGACCACGTGCACATAACTTTTACTACAGTTACTACAACTGTCCTCTTTTGTAATTGTTCATCTCTTACTGTGCCTCACTTACAAATTCAACTTCATGTTTAATGTAGGTATAACTCGGGCAAAACAGACTTTCTAGCGTTGAGTACTAACCATGGCTTCAGGCGCCCACGGGGTCTCAGAATGTGTCCCGTGGGTTGGGGGGCAGAGTACAGGTGGGATTAGGCTTGCTTTGTGAACCTTCCTCGGTGACGCTGACGCTGGCTGGGGTAACACTGGACATGGAGGCGGAGGAGATGTGGCTAAGCCAGCCCTGGCTGGCACTCACTAGCTGTGACCTTGAACAAGGTACACCACCTCTTCTGGGTCCCTTTGCCGAAATGAAGTGAATACCACAATACGGCCTTCTGGAAGAACACACAAGTACACGATGCACTCGGGGAGGACTGCTTGGCGGGTAAAGGTCGCAGTCACCCGCCACCAACAGCCGAGTGCCCCTGTGCCCTGCGTGGCCCGCGTGCTGGGCCGTGGATGTGCTCCGTGTTTCTGGCGGAGTTCAGTGGGGGCTGGCCCGTCCTCCTGTTATGCCTCAAGGGCCCTGGGGTTGGAGACGGAGATTGTGGCTCCCCTGGACGTCACGGCTCCCCCCGCCCTCTGCCCCCCGCCAGTGTTGTCACCGCAGGCTCTACTCTGTCCCCTCACCCAGGAACTCTGTCGATTTCATCTCGTGTGTAGGTTTAAACATTCTTGACGATTACGAGAGGCCTTTTCCTTATTATCAGAAATTTGGTCCTGGTAGTTCCTTTTCTAATGAGAAGAACTGGATGTGCTTGTCGGCCTTTACCTTCCGGCTCTCGGGCAAGGTCAGGGGTGGGCCGCGCTGGTTGGCAGAGAGCAGCGTCTATCATTCAGGGGTTGCTGATTTTGGGAGCGCGGCAAACAGTTAAATATACTTAACCTTGCAGTCACCCTGAACGCGCCCGAGCCTTTGCTTCACAAGCCCCCCGGTCCCTCCGGGGCCTCCCTCTGATCGTTATCAGGATGGATCATCCCTGGGCTGCGGGGATGGTGGCTTCAGTGGCTTAAACGTCCAGCAATTGAGAACTTCCCCTCGGCTTCTGTGCGCAGTGTGTCCAGCGCAAGGGGCATCTTGACCCTTTATCCCTCTCTGCTGTGCCTGTCGCCCTCTGTATGTGAAAAAGGCCGGAAGCAGCGACGGGGAGGGCTGGGCGGGTGAGGCTGGTTACGGTGCTGGGTGCATGGGGGCGATCCTGGGCCTAGCAAGGCCTCTCTGCAAGCAGGAGCCTTTGTCCTGTCCTTTCCTGGAACTGGTCCCTCCTCCTCTTCCCCCCTGTATGTCCTCCACCATCTGCTCCTCCACCTGCTTTCCCCACGGCCTCTCCGGATCCTCACGGGGTGCCCCCTGCAGCCTGGGCTCCAGATCCGGAGCTGGGCAGTCCGTTCAGAGGGACCAGCCTGCCCCGCGCCCACCCGCTCACGTCTCATCCTCAGCTCGGGGCTAGAGGATGCGTCCCATCCGGCTGCCCTCCCCCAGGGCTGCCCTGCTTTCCCCAGGGGATTAGAGAGGGCGGGGCCTGGGCAATGCTGCCTGTAACCTTCCACCCCCTGACCCAGGTGAGAGCAGCTCCGGGGCTGGGCCGGCCGGTGGCTGGAACCCCGGCTCCACACGCGAATTCTGTTGGGCCCAGTGTGGACTGGGAACCGCGCAGGGCAGCTGAGGCGCCCCCGTTTTGCAGCGTGCCGGGGTCGCCTGTGTGCGCAAGTTAAAGAATGATAGCTTCCTTGAGCTGCTGACAGGCAAAAGGCTGGAAAACTGAAAGGCGCAGTCTACCCTGCGAGCGGATCTGCAAGGCCGTGGATGCGTGCGTGAATAACGTGCGGCAGGTGGATGAGTTAGGGGTGTGACGCTGGCGTGCGGACCTCGGCCCCTCCGATTGGCGCCGTGTGACACATCTTGGTGAGTGATGATGCTGCTGGGTGTCTCGCTGCTCATGTCGCAGCGCGGGAGAACAACAGACGGACAGTGAATGTAAAATATTGGGAGTCAGAAGTTGTTTTGCTCAACTGTAATCTGTCGTCCTTCGGATGTGGTAGACACATTCCTAATTACATAGCGTGCAGCGTGCGCCTGTGTCAACGCCACACCGAGCGCGACGGATAAATCCTAACCTGACGGGCCTGTGTGGGCGTGTCCCGCCCTGAGCACGTCTGACCGCGGCTGGAGGAGAGGGCCTGGGGGTGCCCGTCTCCCAGGGCTCTGTGCTCTCTGTGCGACCGAGTCTGATGATGGACTTACGAAGCGGGCTGGTTCGTGGCGTGGAGCACTCAGACGCCCATGCAGGAGACCCGTCCCCACAGCGCCTGGTGCCCTTCAGCTAGGGTTGAGGTTGGGACATCCTGCCTGGGAGGGGGCCCAGGTCGGGATGGGCTGAACTGCAGGCCTGAGTCCTGTCTGTCACAGTGACATCTAGGAGTCACTGGTGTGTCCCTGCCTGTGTGGCAGGAACACTGGAGATGATCCCAGGTCTGAAGCTGGGAGGAGAGCCCCGAGGTTCCGTGTTCTCTCGCTCCAGCCGTCAGGTGGAGTGGCCCCGCGCTCCCTGGCTGGGGGGTCTGGGGTCTGGCGAGGACCAGCACTGACGTCCTGCAGGCTGTGGCAGGTCCCCGAGTTCCCGGGCGGCTAGGCTGAGTGGCCGGCTGAGTAATCCGTCACCCTCGGTGGCCAGCAGGTGGGCAGTGCCAGCTCAGCCTGGCGGGCAGTGAGGACCTGGTAAATGTCGCTGTCACGTTCGCTTTGCCCGAGTGCCTGTCGGGAACCCTGGGCTCCGTCGGGGGCGGTCCAAGCTGTTGGGAGTTTAGGGTGAGAAGGCTGAAAGAGGGGGGAGCAAAGCTCTTTATTCTCCCTCTTCACTGGAAACAGACGCCTTCCTGCGAGCTTCAGCCGCCACCGACCTGTAACCCCCTTTCCTGCCCCCGCCCGCGTCTAGCCTGTGTTTGGCGTGCAGGTCGGTCACCTCTGCCTTTCCTGGCCACCTGCTTGGGGCACCGTGTCTGCTGTCCCCAGAACAGCGGCCGTTCCTAGCAGCTCCCCGCCCCCAGCCCGTGGGCCGGGAGGAGGGCTCTCTGGGCAGCTAACGGCTTTGTCCAACATCATGTGTGCCTGTCAGCAAGCCACGGGCTCAGTGAGTCCACTCAGCATCCCCAGCATCTCCGAGCCCTCGTGGGAGCCGTGCCCCCGAGAAGGTTCAGAACTGCGGGCAGAGTGTGGGGTTCAGGGCGCCCCAGACGTGGGTTAGAAATCCTCTCCCCAGTCCGAAGGCAGGCGAGTGGCTGCCTTTTTCAAGGGAGAGAGAACCCGCCGGAGTCTGGCTCCAGCATCTTAGTGGTAATAAAAGCACTCGTGTAGATTTACTGGTGCGGGAGTTTGAACGGTAATACTGTGGAATGTGGGTTATTTTGTGTTCAAGAGCTACATTTATCACAAAAATGATGATATACAAATCACTTCCATATCACAAAATGTTCTTGGTCAAAATTGGCTTGAGGCAAGTGATATCTTCGAGTAAACAGTATATGAAGACCATATCTTAAAATGATAGATCACCTAATTTTGTTCTGACAGAGGTTTTTGCCGCAACAAACATCTGTCATTGAAATACCAATTCAGAGATATGGAAGCCAAATTGTGGAGGTTTTCTCGGATTTGTCCCTCCTAACTTAAGAATGCTGCCGCGCCACAGTGCAGCTTCCCGGGATGTTAAGCCGTGTGCAGTTTCAGCCGCATTAAAACAAATAAACGATTTAGAGGAACAGCCTGCCTTTGAAGGTAAGCCGGCACCCGCACGTCCGGGCGTCCGGATGGGGCGCGGAGCGCGGGCTCTGCTGAGGCCGGGCAGCACCTGCTGGCGCGCACGCGGGGTCTCGCCCTGAAGGAGGCCCGGAAGAGGAGCCGGCTCCGTGCCCTCCACCTTTTGGGCATGCGCTTCGGTTCCCGTTCCGTTTCCTTTTGTACGGACTCGGATCACGATGTCAGTCCCAGGGTGAGAGGCATCATTGTGGCGCCGTCCGGCAGGAGCAGGTCTACAAAGCAGGTGATGTCGCCGGCCGCTGGGTCTCTGTCTGGCGTGCCCCCTCGGTGCGAGGTCTCGCCTGGAGTCCTACGCAGGACGTGTGCCCTGGGACTGGAGGTCTCAAGGAGCCCCGCACGGGGACAGACGTCCTGGGATTTGAGAGAATCAGACGCTTCCAAAGAATTCACCAGACCTTCTGCCATGCTCTGCTCCAAGTCAAAACACAATGGATCTTGGTCCAAAACCTGATGATAGGATAGCTTTAAAAACTGTAGAATATCTGAGATGCTTCGGGAGACAGTCTAGAGATTTGCCACTAATGACCAGCTTTTGTATTTTTTTTTGTCATTGTAACGTCCACAGGGACCAGGAGACCCAGGAGGCGACTTCATTGAGTGGCTCCCTGGGCGGCTCCCCTGGGCTTCCTGAGAGAGGGGACAGGCGGCCGCTCCTGGCTCTCCTGCCATCTCTGCCATCACAGGCCTCCCGCCCCTGACGGGCGTCACCAGGGGCCATCTCCTCCCTCCACAGACCTGGTCCAGGGCTGCAGTGGCTGCGTCCACGCCTCTTCCTGTTCTGTGGATCAGATTAATACTCAGCCGTGGGCAAACTATGGCCTGCGGGCTGGATCCGGCCCGTTCGGCTGTTCTATCGGGCCCGCGGAGCCGAAAGAGCGGAGGGTTCTCTTGCTCTCCCCTCCGCTCCTTTACTTTGAATTTATATTAGTTCACACAAACACTCCATCCATGCTTTTGTTCCGGCCCTCCGGTCCAGTTTAAGAACCCATTGTGGCCCTCGAGTCAAAAAGTTTGCCCACCCCTGGATTAGATCCTAGAATCCAGGTTTCTATCTGTCCGGCCATGTCTTGCGTTAGAAGACACTGTCCTGGTTTGCAGGTCCCATTTCCCATGGGCTTCTGTGGCTGTTACTACGGCGCAGGACAAACCTGGTGATGCCTTCGCTCCCTCCTGTCCTCGTGGCCTGTGAGGTCGGGGGTTGTCGAGTCTGGCTGCTGGCCCGGCCCAGCACTGCCCTGTGCTGACCACTTACAGGATGCTTCTCAGAGGTCCCGTATGGTGATATCTAGAGGACTCCTGGCGCTGGACCTGGGTGGTGGCGGTCATGGCGGCAGTGGTGGCAGTAACAGCGATGAAAACAGTTGTCTTCATCCTGTTTGCTGTTGGACTGTGCGTGACTCAACCAGAACCCAACACAGATGTGCCTTGAGCCAGTATCTTCCTTCAAGGTTGACTTAATACCTGGTTCCCTTGTCCAAGTTAAGGGCCTGTCTTCCATACTACATTTATTTTTTTAAATATATATTGATTGATTTCAGAGAAAAAGGAGTTGGGGGGGGGGAGAGAGAGAAACATTGATTGGTTGCCTCCCACATGCACCCTGATCAGGGATTGAACCTGCGACCTTGTGGTGCATCGGATGACACTCCAACCAACCGAGCCACCCGGCCAGGGCCTCCTTTCTTTTTTAAAATATATTTTTATTGATTTCAGAGAGGAAGGGAGAGGGAGAGAGAGATGGGAACATCAATGATGAGAGAGAATCACTGATCAGCTGCCTCCTTCAGATCCCCTGCTGGGAATCGAGGCCACAACCTGGGTATGTGCCCTGACCAGAAATTAAACCTTGACCTGTGGTTCATAGTTCGACGCTCAACCACTGAGCCACACCAGCCGGGCTCTGTACGGTATTTCTAAGTCAGAACGCAGTCACCCCCGCTTGCCTGGACAGTTGCCATCCACTGCCCCGTGGGCAGTGACGAACCTCACCCTGTGCCGTCTTCATGGGGACCTGGCACTGACAATAAAGCACTGGCCACTCTGCTGTCACCTCTGTGCTCTGTCACGTGAGAGCCATTATTTGCGGCCAAGAGCTGAGAACATTGGTGGGTGTAGACACATGGAGGAACGCCTGTGCTTCCTGGCCTTGTGAGCACTGGGTTGGGCACAGGAGGGCCTGGAAATTGCTCACAAGTATGTGTCAGGACTCGGAACTACAAGGCACTGAAAAAAGAGATAGAGGAAGATATAAACAAGTGGAAGCACATACCATGTTCATGGATTGGTAGAATCAACATCACTAAAATGTCCACACTACCCAAAGCAATCTACAGATTCAATGCAGTCCCCATTAAAATACCAACGTCATATTTCACAGACCTAGAAAAAACTCTCAAAAATTTATATGGAATAAAAAAAGGCCCTGAATAGCTGCAGCAATCCAGAGGAAGAAGAACAAAGTTGGAGGGATCACAATACCAGATATCAAGCTGTATTACAAAGCCATTGTTCTCAAAACTGCCTGGTATTGGCACAAGAACAGACATATAGACCAATGGAACAGAACAGAGAACCCAGAAATCCACCCAAGCCTTTATGCTCAATTAATATTTGACAAAGGAGGCAAGAGAATACAATAGAATCAAAATAGTCTCTTCAATAAATGGTGTTGGGAAAACTGGACAGATACATGCAAAAAAATGAAACTAGACCACCAACTTATACCATACACAAAAATAAACTCAAAATGGATAAAAGATTTAAATGTAAGACGGGAAACCATAAAAATCTCAGAAGAATCCATAGGGAGCAAAATATCAGACATATCTTGTAGCAATATGTTTATCAACACATCTCCTAGGACAATGGAAACTGAGGAGAAAATAAACAAATGGGACTACATCAAAACAAAAAGCTTTTGCACAGCTAAAGAAACCATCAACAAAACAAGAAAGACCACTGCATGGGAGAACATATTTGCCAATGTGACATCTGATAAGGGTTTAATCTCCAAAAGTTATAGGGAACTCATACAACTTAACAAAAGGAAGATAAACAATCCAATCAAAAAATGGGCAAAGGACCTAAATAGATACTTTTCGAAAGAAGACAGAAGGAAGGCCAAGAGACATATGAAAACATGCTCAAAGTCACTAATCATCCGAGAGATGCAAATCAAAACCACAATGCGGTACCATCTCACACCTGTCAGAATGGCCATCATCAACAAATCAACAAACGACAAGTGCTGGTGAGGATGCACAGAAAAAGAAACCTTCTTGCACTGCTGGTGGGAATACAAACTGGGGCAGCCACTGTGGAGAACAGTATGGAGTTTCCTCAAAAAACTAAAAATGGAACTCCCATTTGACCCAGTGATCCCACTTCTAGGAATATATCCCAAGAAAATAGAAACACCAATCAGAAAGGACATATGCACCCCTATGTTCATAGCAGCACAATTCACCATAGCTAAGATTTGGAAACAGCCTAAGTGCCCGTCAGCAGATGAGTGGGTTAAAAAACTATGGTACACCTACACAATGGAATACTATGCTGCTGTAAAGAAGAAGGAATTTTTACCATTTTAACAGCATGGATGGAACCAGAGAGCATTATGCTAAGCGAAATAAACCGGTCAGAGAAAGATAAATATCACATGATCTCCCTCATTTGTGGAATAGAATGAACAACATAAACTGATGAACAAAAATAGAACCAGAGACATAGAAGCACTGAACAGACTGTCCAGCCTATGAGGGAAGGAAGGGGTGAGGGGGTAAGAGATCAACGTAAGGACTTATATGCATGCATATGAGCGTAACCAATGGGCACAGACAGTAGGGGGGTGAGGGCATGTGCTGGGGGGTGGGAGGGGCTGGGGAGAGGTCAATGGTAGGAAAAAGGAGACTTATGTAATACTTTCAACAATAAGGAATTTAAATTAAAAAAAAAAGAAGTATGTTTCAGGGTGGCCGAAGAAAGTGGGACAAGGACTTCTGTTCTGGGTGGGGCACTGTGGACACGCCAGTGCCCGGTAGCACCTGTCCTCAGTAGGGACACGCGTGTGCTCAGAGCTGTTACACTGACCTGCGCCTGCAGGCTGTACGTTGCTTTTGGCTTTAAAAGGCAACGAAGCATTGGCACAGCGATGGTTTACTTCCCCTTTCGGTTATAGAGGGTGCTGTCAGGAGCGGGGCCTGCCTGCCTGCCTGCCTGCCGGCACCGCTCACTGCCACCACTGTCACCGCGCGGAGCTGCCTGTGGAGTGGAGCTAACACGCATCTCCTTTATTGGCGGGGGGCGGGGGGCGGGGGGGCGTGTCCTTCCAATTTCTCCTCACCAAGTCATTTCCTCCCCAGGGCCACACCACCCTCCACGTGCCCCCACAGCCTGTGCTCTGTTTGAATACTGTCACCGGCCTTCCTGTCATTAATAACCAAGCCAGAGTCCAGATAGTACCAGCATCAAACGTTTTGAGTAGGAACAAAGGGCCTTTATGTTCCTCTGTCTTAACTAAGATTTTGTTTGGAAAAGAAATCCATCAAACACCCCTGTCTCCATGGCTTCTGTGGGTGGGGCTGTGAGTCTCCCGCACCCCGGCCTCCATCGGGGGGTGCCAGGTGGCAGCCTGGGAGAGCTCACCAGGCTGTGGGAGGTGCCCGGTACCCGGGCGGAGCCAGCATCTCTGGCCAAGGTGACCTCACGCCCAGGGACCTCGGGGCATGGACCTGCAAAGTCTATTTTCAAGCCAAGTTACTTTGTGAAATATTGTAACAAACGGATCAAAACTGGTGAAAGCTGATGAAGTGAAATAAAAAGACTGCGGTGAAAATTATTTTAGTGCAGCATAATGAGTTCTGTTTTTCATATCTGGCAGATATTACCCACTAAATCTAATCTGCAATGCGGGAAATTATGCCATTTTTTATGATTTGTTTAATTTTGACTGAAAAAAATTGACTATTCATCGATTCTTGACCTGCGAGTACTGAGGGGAAAATTTAGTTAATAAGAATTTTCATGAGGTGTAAATTTAAATGTATGAGGACTCTGCCCATTCTGTAACACTACAGACATTAATTTAAAAACTCTGGAAGCGCCCGAGGGCCTGGCTGTGGAGCAGGAGGCGCGGCCGGGAGGGCTGTGTGCGGGTAGACCGGCCCCACGTGAAGTGCAGGGACGCGTGCGTTTAGGCCTCTCTCGTCCCCGGTTACCCACGGCTGCGTGTCCTGAGGATGGATGCTCCTGGGCCCTCATCGGTTCCCTACGCGATGGCATCTGTGCACCCAGAGTAACAAGTGCCTGGGGCGTGCAGTCCACCCCGCAGAAAGTTTGCTCGGGGTCCCCCTTTCTGCGGTTCAAAGCGGGCGTCGAGGAAGTCATAAAAAAATGAAGGGTCCGCCTATCGAAGTTGGAAAATAAGAGTGAGTGACATTCTTTACACACCTCCACTGTCAACATTTCTAATCAAATCACCCAGCCTTCTGACTTCTTAAATGATCCAGGCAGTATTTCCTGTAATAAACACCCCGGCGTCTAACGAGAGGCCCTCGGGCAACTTCAAATGTATGAATTCATTACGCGGAGCCGCCGATCTGCGGGGCAGGCCCGCCTGCCGCCCAGGCTCCTCACTTCACACGGCCTGGGTGTTTCATGAAAAATGTGCCGCGTTCTGTTTACAACGCCTCGCTGCTGTTTGAAGTATTGTACGCTCCTGTAGTACATGAGATGGGGCCGCATAATGGAGGGAAAATCAAGGAGGCAATCTTTCATTTTGTTCCTGTATGAAAAATTCAAAAGACTGAAAACTCACCCAGAGAAATTTTGCAAGCATATTATTTCCCAATGTTTCGATCAATTTGTCTGTCAAGCATGCTGAGAGGTGGAAGGGGCCAGCAAAAGCAATTTAGCTTGTGAGGTCCAGAGCAGAAGTGTTTTAGGGAACCTTGTCACATGTTATTTCTTTATATATTAGAGCCGCCGCGTGTTTTATTTGCTGGTCATATTATGAAGAGAAATTGATATCAATCATCTAGGTGAGCTGTGAATATCTGATAGAAATATGACACTTGCACCTATGCATCAGAGCAACATAGGAATTAACCTCTTAATGCACGCGAGGGCCAGGAGCTGACTTACATGAGGCAGCGGGCCCTCACGTTGGAGTTTCCCGTTTAGCAATCCACCGTGCGTTTTAATTGATTGTACCCAAGTGACACTCCGCGGAAGCATCTTGCATATGAACACGGCTGACCCTGCCAGGCTGTAATTAAGCTATAATCTTCCTACAGTAAGTACATCTGGGATTGATAAACCTACCCAAACCCTGCTTGCAATCTCCGTGGTGTTGTTTTTAAAAAAGGTGCAGATATGGAAGCTTTAAATAAAGGGCTTTCATCTAGCTTCCGGTTAAATTTTTATCTGGGGTTAAAGAACAAGTTATGTTAGGGATAGTTACTTCGAAGAGGAACATACAATTTCAGTGAAACTTAGTTGTGGGAAGCCTGTAATGCTATGGTTACTGTGTGTACTCCTAACACTTCCCTCAAATCTGCAATGAACACATTAAGGGTATTTTTCAGACAAGATATAATTCAAGGAAATTATGTCCAATCAGTTGGTTTACAAAAACAAAAAACAAAAAAACCCCGCAGTTTAAATGTAATTGGTCACATCAGTCAGAATCTTCCTCATGTAGCAGCCTTACTTAGAAGGACTGGATGTCTTCTGGGTGGTTGGCTGCTACTCACACGTTATTCTCCTTGTAAGCTTCCTATTTCTTTGCAGTTTCTCGGAACTTACAATTAAGCATGATGGCTGAGCAGGCTGGAAACTTACTCTACAATGGGTACTGATGAGTGGAAATCAACTATAACAAAGTCAGTCAGAAATGTTTCCAGTTAGTGCAGATCCTGAGTTGTGTTTGTATGGAAAATGTCTTGAAAGACAATTACCAATTAACTGAAAATTTGGGAGAGAGACTGCCATCTGATAGTGGTTAAACAGCATGACTGTGAAGATAGCTGTGTTTTTCTTTCAATGACTACCTCATATTTTAGTGTGTGTGTGTGTGTGTGTGTGTGTGTAAATGATAAGCCAACATGTGTCTTAATACCCTATTAATGTATGTTCAGATTCTTTCTGGGGCCTTTTTTTTTTTTTTTGTTCTTGTGTGGTGTGGAGCTATTTCAGGCAGCATTAATTGTATCTTTATATAGATATCTTTCTGTACTTGTGCACCTCTACATGGAATTCTGAGAAGTAGGATTAAAAATGTAGGTGCTTTCAAATTGTCCTTATTTAAAAATTTTATTATAATTGAGACTGAACATCTTCCTTTATGTTTATTGATCATTTATGTTTCTTAAGTGAAATGCCTGTTGTTATTTTTCTATTGGAAAAATGTCTTATTTGTAAGAACTTTTTGCATATTAAAGATGATCATTTCTATTTTGATTTTTGTCCATGGAAAATTTTTAAGAAAAAATGTTATGTAGTCAGATTTTATAATAGTCTGCTTTAAGCTGATAATAATTTAACTCCATTTTCGAAGTTGGCTTCTAGTTGTCTATCAACTCTACATAAATCATTGCTTAGGGTAAAAGAGGCCTCAGAACTTTCTCTGTAATAATTATTCGCAGACAGAACTAGATTCTAATCCTAAATTCTGCCACCACCCACCTGTGTAGCCTGAAACGGGTTACCTACCCAGCCCCTCTCTGCCTCGACTGTCTGTCTGTCTGTCTGTCAAAAGGAAATCCCACTAATGAGCTGAGGATCCCTGGGGGTGTTACGGGTGCTACCCTAACACTTGTTTGTAAACACAGTTCCTGTCGGTCCGTTATCATAAACCTCAATAGATCAATATTTTCATACTGTTTTTTTTCCTTAACCATTTTCGAACTTAAGGTTTTGTTGCCTTTATAGCTATTTGAAAGCCAGTCTTTCCTACTATTTGGCTCAGCCTCTTACATCCATAACTCTGACTCCCAGAAGGCAGCTGGCGTGTTAGCAGGCAGGCTGTGGAGGCCCGATGCGGGGAGAGCGGGAAGCACCGTCCGAGCCTTGATCCCTGCAGCTGCCCCGCAGCCTGTGGCCTCAGCACGTCACGGCCCCTGCTCTGCTGTTCCCACCTGTGGCCAGGCATTAACGGGCAGACACTCGGGGTTGTCATGCGTGGAAATGAGTGTGTAGATTGCCGTTTTCGTAACAGGAGCTTATAGAAGGGAAGCCACCTCTTCCCAGTTTTATCGGTTTTACTACAAATAACTGGATGTCTCTTTGGTGTTCACTCCGGCATGTGTGCCTCTTAGTGAGATCATGCTTAAGGCATGCTATCAACTTTAGAGTGCTGTTCACGTGGGTCACTTGTGACTTTGTGAACATTACAACACTTAAACATGTAACCTTAACAAACTGTACACGTATTAGAAAGGATAAGTGAGTTCGGGATGACTGAAATGCTAATCCGTTAGCATGATTAGGATGGTTTACATATCTTAGTGATATCCACATTAAATTAAAACAAGAAATTAAGGTTTGTCAAGAGCTTTCCAAAATGGAGAAAGCCATAGGCATCGTCTTGGATTCCCGTGCACGTGGCCCCGATCTGAATATTCCAATGGGCTCACCCTGAGCGCGCCTTACACAGAGCTGACCCTCATCTGCTGCCCCTTCCACGTGGCACAAGGCTCTGCGCTCGCCGGCGCCTGGCAGACCCGCAGGCCGGTGGGCCTGGAGCGTGGCCGGAGGGGCGGGCCCAGCTTCAAATTTCTGCTTGTGTCCAGACTTTTCTCTGGATCCTGGGGCGTCAGTATGGATCCTAGAACTCTGAGCGTGTCCTCGCCTGTTGGAGAGCCTCACGCGTGTTTTTCTCCTGCTTCGCACCCGCGTGAGCCTGGATCGCCTGAGCTCCCAAGACACGTGTGTGTGCGGGAGGCGCCCTCACTAACGCACACTTTTGCCAGGCAGCTCAGATGAGGCGGCATTCGCTCAGGAGCACGCCGTGCTTTAACGGGGGTGGCACACGGGTCTGGCTGGTACTGCATTTCTTCGTTCACATGTTTGAAACCCTTTCTCTGGGTGGCACTTCTCCTCGGACAATCTTGTCGGTTGGAGCTGAGGGTACAAGCTCTGGACCTCACAGACACCAGCCCACATGCTCGCTCTGTGATTTGGGGAATGTTCACCTATGTGCTTGGGTTTTTAAAAAACATATAAAACAGGACGAATAATCCCTCCTGTCAGAGGGTCTATCAGAAGTAAAGTGGAGGCAGCTGGCAGCTCTCAGCCCTGTGCCCGGGCCTGGAGGGGGCGCTCCGCACACCTGGGGGAGAGTTCTGGGAGGAGACCGTCCTTGGGAAGGCCAACAGGTGGCACTGCCGGGCCTGACGCCCCTTTTCCTGGAAAGCACACAAACCTCCTGTGCACCTGGGTCCAGGCCGTTTCTCCGGTCCAGAGGCAGCGGTGGCCTTTCGAGAGGGGGGGCAGGGATCCTGGCTCGAGGCAGAGTCCGCGAGAGCCAAGGCCCTGGGGTCCCCCCTGGATATGCAGGTCCCAGCGAGCTCATCCCGTTGCTGGGGACAGGAGGGACCCGAGAGGAGGCTGAGGAGCAAGGCGTGGTCGCCCAGGCCCCAGCTGGCACACCCTGACAGCCTTCGGGGCCATCGCTCACTGCTGGGTGTCGCTGTGCTGCGGGGGTGACACCTGGTCACCCCCGCGCCCTCTGTCTTCAGAGCCACCTTCTGCAGATGAGTCCACTTCCACATGCTGCAGCCGCTTCTCACATACCCAGAGCTCAGGTCAGCTGGCGCCATGGGGCCCCTGGGCTCGCACGCTAACTGGTCCCTGGGTAAGCCCTGCGCTGGAGGTCGCTCTGGTTATAAAGGACCGGAGGGCAGGAGCAGGTGCGTGTCTGGCCTCCTGCTGAGCACGGGCTGGGGGAGCCTGGTGCCTCCTGGGCACAGGGGACTGAGCCCACGACAGCCTGTGGGCCGGAGAGTAGCTCAGCACCGACCTTCGCAGTGTTTGCATCTCATGCGCACAGAGCAGCGCCTGTCCACACACCGCCTGACGGGTGGCTGGCGGGCGGCCAACAGGTTGCCGTAGAAATAAGATTCTTACCTGCATCTCTTTTGCTAACGTGACTTTTAAACACTGAGGTGTGTGCTTTGTAAACGTTCCTTTTCTGCGCGACCTCTGCTCGGTAGCTAGGTGTTAAGTTTTAAAAGGAGTTGCACATTTTTCCAGGAGATAGAGTCAACCTTAAAAAAATGATCATTTGTTGGCGGAGCTCGGAGGAGAAAACGGGGTAGGAAATGGATTGTGAAACAGGTGATGTCACGCCGCGGAGTAACGCCCTCCCACTGCTGCCGCCTTTGGACTTGCTCTCTCCGGCGGCTCTCCTTCCCCAAACAAAGCTCTCGCACATTAAGGCACCAGCGTGTTCTTGGCCTGAGCGACCCGGGGGCCCCCACATGTGCGCCAACCCGACCAGCCCATTATGGCCACTCCGCCGGCTGCATATTGACTGCAGGGTCTGCTGGCCCAAAAGAGAATTATTTCTGTTTACGAGGAATGATGTTTATGACTGAAAACAGAGCTAAAAACATGAGAATATTGACCAGTTTTGAAAGGTGCTTGCACTGAATCACTTGATGCACCTAAATATCGGCGTTCTTCCATCTTCCCTGAAGACAGATGCCGGCACCGAAGATGAAGGAGCTGCGGGGAGAAAATCCTGCATCTCTAGGCGGGGCTGTCGCCTGCCGCAGCCACGTGACCAACGGTGGGCGGGGCTCCCGGAGAACTGCCTGGGGTGCACTTGATTTAACTCCCAGTAATAAGTTAAATTAACATCAGATGGAAATGCAAACAGCTAAACACTTAACCAATCTAACAGCAAACAATTATTCTGAAATCAATATAAAAATAAAGACAGTAAAAGACCCATTATCATCTGAGGACTTAATTCATTGCTTTCAGAGGCAATCTTTTGGGGTTCCATGGAAATGTATTACGGGACAAGCAGAGCTAATTATTTGCCCCTCGGATGTTGTTGTCAGGCAGGTACTTGGTTTCCGTTTTCCTTGACTTTCACACTTACTGTGGATGGAGTCTGGTCTGTTGCCCTTGGGTAGTTCAGGGTCGAAGGGACAGAAGTAGACTCTAGTCCAGCCTTGAGCAAACTACGGCCCACGGGCCGGATCCGGCTGTTCTAACCAGTTCTCTTGCTCTCCCCTCCGCTCCTTTACTTTGAATTTATATTAGTTCACACAAACACTCCATCCATGCTTTTGTTCCGGCCCTCCGGTCCAGTTTAAGAACCCATTGTGGCCCTCGAGTCAAAAAGTTTGCCCACCCCTGCTCTAGTCACTGAGCAAGGCTGGCCTTCGGATAGGTGGCAACCTGCGTCCCAGTTCTGGTCCTGTCCCTCCCTCTCTTCGATTTTCTTACATCTGGCAGCACCTCTCTTTCTGAAGCGGGGCCCGTGTCGGGCGCATGTAGCAGCTGTTTGGATGGCCTTTGGGTGAGGATGTCTCTGTCCACTGCTCACCTGTCGGAGCTGCCTGTACTTGCCTTCTATTCCCAGCTCCCCCTCCTCCCCAGGCCGATGGACAGGCGCTCTATCCATCACTGAAGGCCCTGGGCATGTCCTCGAAACCTGTCCAACCAGTGACTTTGGTTTGCGCAGCCGCGCTGGGAGGGAAAGATGGGCTCTGTGGCGTGTTGGAGCGTGTCAGGTGCACAGGAGAGGGACATGGGATGCTGAACAGCACCACGCAGTCGGAGCTGGCAGGGCAAGCTCGAGGCCTGGTGTGCGATGGAGCTGGGGACTCTGGTGCAGAGCGGAGCGACCATGTGCAGGAGCTGGTGAGGGCAGGGCACACAGCACCTTCAGAGAGGCAGGGAGGGCGACTTTCTCAGAGGGGTGGACAGCGCGCGGCTAGAGGTTCTTGCAGACAGACCACCAGAGACCTTTCTTTGGTTCCTAAGAGGATGGTGTGGCCTGGAAGCTGGCCGGGTGGAGCAGGGGTAGCTGGCCGGCCCGTCTGAGACTTCAGTTGCCAGCACATAAAAAGCAGATTTCACACTTAAAAAGCACGTCTGGCTTCTTCATCTGCTTCTTCTTTTGCAGGAGGACACAGGATGTGTTATTTTTGTAATGTCATACTTCTCTTAGATCTATTTTTCATATTCCCATGTAAAGTATGCAGCTCAGTGGTTTTAATACATTCACAGAGTTGTACATCCATGGCCACAATCTAATTTTAGAACATGTCAACACCCCCTAAAAGGACCCCTATTTCTACTAGTGGTCTGCTCCTGCTCCTGTTCCTCCCGCCGGCCAAGCTCTGGTCTATTTCTGTCTCTATAAGTTTGGCTGTTCTGGACACGTCACATAAACGGAGTCACAGTACTAGGCCTGCTATGTCGGCTTCATTCACTTAGCATAATGTCTGGAGGGTTCCGGGTGCAGCAGGGTGCAGCAGGGTGGAGCAGCGTGCAGCGTGGTGGAGCAGCATAAAGCAGGGTGGAGCAGCATGGAGCAGAGCAGGGTGGAGCAGCGTGGAGTATGACTCATTCCTATGAACAACTTCCATGGTGAGCACAGACCAAGATGCTGTCTCCTCATGGGCCGCTGCGCCTTTGGGTGGTCTGTCTTTGGCTCTTGTGAACCATGCCGCTGTGAATGCAGTTTTGTGCAGTGTTTTGAGTGGACACGCATTTCATGTCTGTTGGTTGCATACCTGGGAGTGGAATTGCAGGGTCCCCTGGGAGTTCCGTGTGTATCACTTTGAGGAACCTCCTAACAATTTCCTAAAGCAGCTGCACCGTTTTACGTTCCTGCCAGCAGTGTCTGAGGGTCCCATTTCTGCACGTACTCACCACCCCTCGGTAGTGTCTTTTTTATTTCAGCCATCACCGTTTGTGGGAAATGATATTTCATTGTGTAAAATAGAGGCAAAGAACGAAACTGGGAATGGCAAGCCAGCGTTTTTTCCCCCAAACGTGGCCACTTGTTGGGCCACAGGGGGCACACACAGTCATTGGTTGGACAGGTTTCAAGGACATTACAAAAGCTATTTCTTTTTTCGGAGAACAGAATTTTAGAATGATAAATGACGTAAGTGCATGCATGGAAAGTGTGCACTTCATAAAATTTGACACTATAAGACCACAATCAAAACATTTCCATCGCCCCCTCTTACAACCTTTGTAACCCCTCCTCCCGCTCCCTGCTCTCGATTCTTGTTCCTGTGATGTTGTTATGCATTAGTTTGAATTTTCTGAAATATTATAAAGGACTGTCTGTGATTACATCCTTTCCATACAGTTTTATAACTTTTCAAATGGAGTTGTGGTGTGTCCGAGCTCTGGCCTACATGTGTGATTACACAGGTCAGTTGTCCATTGAGAGTGCACACAGTCTGCCATCTGTCGGACACTGTGCGTTTCCCTGTTGGGGCTGTGACAAATAAGGCCACTATCTGTAAAGGCTTTTATTTCACCAGGTGGGTCACATCGTTAGCAGATGCTTCACATCATCACAAATTGCCCAACGCTTTCCACAGTGGCTGCTCCATTTGGCTTTCCCACCAGTGGTGTGGGCGTTTGTTTCTGAACATCCTCCCTTCCCTTTGGTGTCATTTTCCAGCTACCTGGAGGGCTTTAAGGTTTACTGTTATGGGGGTCTGCTGTGATAAGGTCTTCTAGATCTTGCCATCTTAAAGGTAAGCTTAATATTAGATATCTTTTTTGCTGGGCTTAAAATTTTAAGTTGACAGCATTTTTTATTTAAAAGGTATTGTTCCACTGTCCCCTGACTTGCATTGTTTTTTATAAAAAATCAGCTGTCATCCTTAATTTTATTAGTATATTGCAACCCCCTGCCCTTGGCTGTTTTTAAGATTGTCTTTATCATTGGTTTTGATCAACTTGACTATTTCATGCTTTTGTGTAGGTCTGTGTTTCTTGGGCTTGGGTTTCAATGAGTTTGGTTTAGTAGGTTTATAGTTTTTATCAAATTTAAAAAATGTTTGACCATAGTTTTAAAAATCTTTTTCTTCTTCCTCAGTCCTGTCCTTCAGAACCTCTAATTACACACATACTTGGCTGCTTTAAGTTATCCCAAAGTTCTCGAATATTTTGGGATTTTAAAAATTGTTATTTTCCTGAGTTTGTGTTCAGATAGTTTGTTGTGTTCTCAAGTTCACCACCCTTTTCATCTGTACTCTAATCTGCTGTTAGTTCTAACCAGTGCATTTGTCTTCTCAGACATTACAATTTTGATCTCCACCGGCGCCATTTGTCATTTTTATAGCTCACACTTCTCCACTTACCTTTTTGACATGTGGAATACAGTTGTAATGTCTTTTAATATCCTCGTGTGCTGATTTTAACATCTGTGTCAGCTTGGGGCTGGTTTTGATTGATTTTCCCCCTCACTGTGGCTCATCTTTTCCTCCTTTTATGCCTCTCTGATAAATCTCGGTTGGTTGCTGTATGTGTGAATTTTGCCTGGTTGAGTGTTGGATACTTGTGTGGTGTGTGTGTGTGTGTGTGTGTGTGTGTGTGTGTGTTTTTTAATAAACATTGTTTCGCGTTTTGTTATGGAATGCAGGTAGGCCACATGAAAAGTCTGATCTTTTGGGGTTCCGCTCCTAAAGTCAGAACTAGAGTCTCCGTTAGTCTGGGGCTAATTATTTTTCACACCGAGGCCAGTCGATCTCGGACTCGACCCCGTGTCCTGAGCGCTGCGTGTCCCTCCCCGCCTGGCGCGTTTCCTCTCCCATCTGGTGACCTGGTCGTGTGCCTGCTCCACTTTGCGTGGTTCTGCTTGCTAGCACTCTGAGGGTCTGGGAGGTGCCTCTACCCACCTCTGGCACCCGCTCTGTGCACCGTCTCTTCTCCAAGTTCGCCCACTCTGTCTCCATGGACTGTGGCCTCCATCGCCTCCACCAGGAGTCCTCTGGGCTCTGCCTGGATTCCTTCTCCTTTGCCACAACCTTGCACAGCAAGAGTTCTGCTAGGAAGACTGTCCCTACCCCAAACACTGGCACATCCACTCGACAAAGAAGCCACCCGGCCGCCCCCACCGGCGTCTCTGCATCCCCATTCATAGAAGTCACAGCTTGGCCAACTTTCACCTCATTCCCAAACAACCCTTCCAACCACCATCGTTTTCAGACACTTCCTGACTACATGGCCCTCTTGTCTGAGCCAAGCACCCTTCAGATGTGCACCCTTGCTTCCCTCAGCCAGCAGAAGTGAGGCGGGACCCCCTCTCCGAACCTGTTAAAGGGCACACCCTGCACCAACACGAAGGGGACCTCTTTTGTAATCAAGTCAAGGCTGTGCTTGCTGGGACAAGAGTCACAGCATTCCGACTGCCAGTGGCTGGGGCTAGGAATCCTTAAATGCTGGTACACCCTTCTTGCTGGATCTTAAATGCTGATACTACATTTTTTATGGAAAATTTCCAGCCTCTGAGTTTTTCATTGGGCTGTGAATGGTGAATGACACACTTTTCTAAGTTTACGTTCTTTTTCTTGGCTAGATCCACAAAAATAAGACTCCTACTTTCTCGCTTCTGCCAGCAATTCCATGGGCAGAAACTATTCATTGCAACATAGAAATAGTCTAATTTGTCTCTGATATAGATTCACAAAATAGAGAGAAAAAGTTGCTCACACTGGATCCAGTCCGCTTTGTTAAAATTTAAATAAATGCTGAGTTAGCCATCTAATGAATCAAAATCTCAAACACAAGTTTTCAATCCACGTAGAAATATATGGGTTCCAGGTCATTTTCAGGGGAAAATTTATACAGATACATGTCAGTTTACCAAATGCGCTAAAAGCAATTAAACTATGAAGTGAACCATATTTCATATTAAATTTATTTTGTATATAAAAGATGTGTTTCCAAGTAAGAACAAGACAACAGGCCAAGGTAAACCTTTAGGTGGGAGGGGTCCACATTACTAGGCCCGTGTGGGCTCACGGCTGCTCCGTCATCTGTCCCCACAAGAACAAAGCCCACGCCCTGGGTGGGACCTTCTCAAAGCACAGCATTCTGCGACACCATCCAGGTGATCTGTGAGGTCAGACGAGCTCCCGAATACTACTGAGGCCTTGTTGGCCTCTGACACTGTGTAGACATTTCTGCAGATGGTGCCGAGGTCATGGGGAAACTGCTGCCCTTGACCATGGATCAGGGCTGTGGTAACAAACCATACCAGTGGTCACTGTGTTCTTCACCCGGACACATTTACAGAGGGGCAAGTTTCCTTTAAGAATGCCTCTGTTGAAGCAGTAAACATTGCCAATTGTATACACACACACACACATTGATTTCAGAGAGGGAGAGAGAGATAGAAACATCAATGATGAGAGAGAATCACTGATTGGCTGCCTCCTGCATGCCCCCTACTGGGGATAGAGCCCACAACAGGGGCATATGCCCTGACCCAGGAATCAAACCATGACCTCCTGGTTCATGGTCAACACTCAAGCACTGAGCCACAACGGTTGGGCCGAGTACCTCTCTTTTTCAACACGTTTTGTTTTTCTTTACAAACTTCTCAGCTTTCATTCTAATACAGTACATATCAGTAGATATCCCCCACGTGAAAGAAATAGCTCCTGGGTGTCCTCAGTGTTCAAGGGTGAAACCTCAGTTTGGAAGGCCCTGGACTAGACCAGCCTTGGGCAAACTACGGCCCGCGGGCCGGATCCGGCTGTTCTATCCGGTTCTCTTGCTCTCCCCTCCGCTCCTTTACTTTGAATTTATATTAGTTCACACAAACACTCCATCCATGCTTTTGTTCCGGCCCTCCGGTCCAGTTTAAGAACCCATTGTGGCCCTCGAGTCAAAAAGTTTGCCCACCCCTGGACTAGACCCACGTTGGGCAGCCGCGCTGGCCGGTGGGTCTGAGTGCGAGTCTGGGCTGGTGTCATGAAGAAAGGGCAGAAGCTTCCCTGGGCTCCCGGGTTGCGCATCCACCTGCAGGGCCCGTCGGGACACATCTTTCCGGTCTTTCATTTGTAGATGATGGTTCATCGGAAAAGATGTCCTTCCTTGTGTGCCACGTGCGAGGGGTCCAGGTTTCTGCTGATGACCTAGGAGCTCTCCCTCCCTCTGCGCCCGGGTTTCCTGCCTCCGAGGTGGTGAGGAGAGACACGCTCCAGGATGCTTCAGTTGTAGGCCAGGGGGGGCGTCCAGCACGGGTGTCGGGGAGGTGGCGTCCAGCACGGGTGTCGGGGAGGTGGCGTCCAGCACGGGTGTCGGGGAGGTGGCGTCCAGCACGGGTGTCGGGGAGGTGGCGTCCAGCACGGGTGTCGGGGAGGTGGCGTCCAGCACGGGTGTCGGGGAGGTGGCGTCCAGCACGGGTGTCGGGGAGGTGGCGTCCAGCACGGGTGTCGGGGAGGTGGCGTCCAGCACGGGTGTCGGGGAGGTGGCGTCCAGCACGGGTGTCGGCGAGGTGGCGTCCAGCACGGGTGTCGGGAGGTGGCGTCCAGCATGGGTGTCGGGGAGGTGGCGTCCAGCATGGGTGTCGGGGAGGTGGCGTCCAGCACGGGTGTCGGGGAGGTGGCGTCCAGCACGGGTGTCGGGGAGGTGGCGTCCAGCACGGGTGTCGGGGAGGTGGCGTCCAGCATGGGTGTCGGGGAGGTGGCGTCCAGCACGGGTGTCGGGGAGGTGGCGTCCAGCACGGGTGTCGGGGAGGTGGCGTCCGAGGGCGTCTGCTGCGTCTGAGCGCTCCGACTACAGAGGAACTTCCTGACCCACTGCTCCGTGGCTGTGGTTGGCATTCTGGTTAAACACTGCCCGGCAGTGTGCGGACACCCTCTGCCGACGGAGGGGAACGGGGAAGCAGTGAGAGCTGCCGAGGAGCCCTCATGTCCAGAGAAGAGGCAGGAGCTGTGCGGCCGTGCACGGCTGGCTTTTGTTTGTAGGAAACCACGCAACTTCACGCCGAGTCGTGGCACCACGCCCTGCAGGGCGACGCAGTTCTCTCCGGTGGGTGCAGGTCCACTGGGCCAAACAACCAGAGGCGGGCTGACCGTCGGCTGTTTCCTGCAGCCACAGGCGGCGTGGATGAGCCGCGTTATTAACGCGGAGGCCACCAGGGCACACACGCTGCTCCCTTCACTTTACTGCCATCGGACAGCAGAGACCGGAGGCTGCACCGACCACCCTGCAGGCCCCCTCGCGGCGCAGTGAGCCCCAGGCCCCTCCCATCCCGGGAACAAGGGGCTCTTCCAGGAAGCATCCTGGCTTCCGTGTCGTCGCTTTGGCCATCAGCCTGAGAAACGAGGCCATCGTCTGGCTTCCACGGGGCCCGCAGTCCATGTTCCGAGCCGAGCGAAGCAATTGCACAATTGAGTCATCGACACGGTAAGTCAGGGGGGACCGGGCACGGAGGCCTTACCCTCCGCTCAGAACGCAGCGGGGCCCGGGACTGCGACACCCCAGGGATTGGGAGCCAGGAGCCCAGGGTGGGCAAGAACACGGGTCCCAGGCTCACGGCATTCAAGCCCTTGTTTTAAGAAACAGACGATTTCCATAAAGCCAGAGAGCTTGGCAAGTTTTTCCTACAAAAACATGCTTATTTGACTCAAGAGACCTCCTTAAGGAGCACTCTGTAAAGTAAAATAATTACATTTTTTAAGCACATACACCACCAATCGTTACTTCGAGCCGCTGACGAGCAGCGGTGAGACCAGCCCGGCCGCTGCGGGGGACAGGCCCCCAGCGGGGTTGGGTGTTGCTGTTACAGGAGCGCCTCGAGTGTCTGTGCTTCAGGGGTCCTTCTCTTCCTGGAAAGATCAATTATAAGAAAGTGCGGCAAGTACCTGTATCAGAACGTCCCCATCTGCCAGAGAGAATCAATCTGTGAGTGTCCCGGGAAGGTTCTGAGGACACGTGGGCCTCAGGAACGACCTGGAACGGGAATGACCTGCCCCGGGATCCTAGCAGGGGGGCAGAGCCGGGCTGTCGGGGGTCACACAGGCTCTGGACGTGCTCACGGTCCCGATGGTCCACGTGGCGGACGGGAAGATGACAGGAGAGAACAAAAGCACGAGGAAACGGTCCTCCCTGCCCGTTTAACCGACTGACCCAACGCGGCTGCAGGATCTGAGACTCACGAACCTTCCCTCTCTCGCTGGGTGAACCACCTGGGCACCCAATGAGGCGGATGACCCCTTCCCCCTGCAGTGACATTCGAGTGCCAGAGGGTCCAGGTGCACCGCAGTCCACCTGGTGACCAGGCCAGGCCCAACCTCCCTGTGTCTCAGCAGCAGAGCCGGAGGGTCAAATGAGCAGCCACCACATATTACCGGAAAGTAGAGAACACGCTGCATGCGATGTAAAGGTTTTCAGACTGCAGGGAAGTTGTGCGATGGCGAGGTTACCGTCTTCCAGCATTGCACGCCTGTGTTTTCCTAAGGTGGTTTACGTGGACAAAATAAACAGCCAAGGCAAGCCTCTGACCCTGAGAGACAAAGCATGTGCCCTTCTCTCCGGCTTCCTGGCTCCAAAATTCCTGCCGCTCTGTTGGCACCGTAGGTGCGCCCAGGGCGGGACAGGCCATTTTTCAAGCCATCAAATACTGTAATCAACTTAATGGGAGACTGAAGTCCCAGAGGAGCACTAGAGAAATAAACATTCTACGGCCCTTCTCCTTCGATTTTAGACACTGCAGGACCATGACAAGGTCAAAGCTGTGCGGCCTCCTGGTGATGGGGGCGGAGAAAGCAGCCTGACTCTGGCAAGCAGCCAGCCACTCCTGGACATGACGTTGCTAATGGGAACTTGATGTTGACAGGAAGTTATAAAATTGAGACTATTACACCACTTTCCAAACCAATATTCTTCACTCAAATATTTCTAGGGAAGGAAAGGTGAGTAATTTATACAAAAAAAAAAAAAAAAAAAAAGGAAGAAAAGAAAAAGAAACCACTGTACGAAGCTGTATATACAGGGTGGGGCAAAAAGAGGTTTACTGTTGTTCGTATGGAAAATACAGTAACTGGTAAGTAATAATCAAAAATAAGCTGTTTCCAGACTCACAACTGTAAACCCACTTTTGCCCACCTGTGAGTCACATGGCTAACGTGGGAAAGGAGTCACATGTATGAGCGGGGAGAACGAGGATGCTCTGCTCACAGTCGCTGCGCCACCATCATCAGCAGGGCTGGAGGACGTGGCCTTGGAGGGTACATGGGCTCTGCCTGCCCGAAGGCCAGCGAGGTGAGGAGGTCTCCTCCAGGGGGGCTAGGGCAGCACCCAGTTCTATCAGGCGGTCAGAAGCCTTTCTACACACACACACACACACACACACACACATACACACGACCCAGATGGCATCGAAGGTGGATTTAGCACAGCCTGAGGAAAACGTCATACCAATCCCACCCATGACTTCAAAAAACAGAAGAGGAGCCGAGCTGGTTAGCTCAGTGGTTAGACGCAGGGGTGGGCAAACTTTTTGACTCGAGGGCCACAATGGGTTCTTAAACTGGACCGGAGGGCCGGAACAAAAGCACGAATGGAGTGTTTGTGTGAACTAATATAAATTCAAAGTAAAGGAGCGGAGGGGAGAGCAAGAGAACCCTCCGCTCTTTCGGCTCCGCGGGCTGGATAGAACAGCCGAACGGGCCATAGTTTGCCCACGGCTGGGTTAGAGCATCAGCTTCTAGACAGAAGGGTTGAGGGTTCGATTCCCAGTCAAGGGCATGGTTGCAGGTTCCCCAGCCCCCGTGCATGTGGGAAGCAATCAATTTATGTGTCTCTCTCACGTCGATGCTTCTCTCTCTCTCACCCTCCTTCCCACCCTCCCGAAACCTGCAACCGAAACCTGAGGAAGACACTACAAACGAAGAAACTTCCCTCACGAACTTACACACATAATCACGAAACAAAACAGCAAATTTAAACCTGTAACATGTAAAAATAAAATAAAAATCATGACTTAAGTGGTAAAGCCCAGCATTTCAAGATGGGTTTAAAATCCTAAAGTTCACCACACTTAAAGAATAAAGGGAAAATACAATTATGTCAGCATGTGTACAGAAACCTTTTGAGGAAATTCAACAGATTGGGGAAACACCCTCAGCCTGAGAACCCATGGCACCACAGAGGCCCTGTCCCTCTGCTGAGGAGGTCCTGGGCGCTTCCCCGACCGCCCCCCATGGGAACAGGGAGGGTCGGCCATTGTCACCGCCTGCATTCAGCATCATCCGGGAGGCTCTAGCCAGGGCAATAAAAAAGCAGAAATAAAAGGCATCGTGATTCTCTATAAAGAAAATCTTAGGGAACCTGGGAAACCATTCCTAGAACGAATAAGTGAATTTAGTAAGGCGGCGGAATGTAAGATCAACATTCAAAAGTCAATTGTTACATCCCAGCAGGCAGACAAGCAAAGAAGCTTTAAAAGGATTTTGAATACCATCCGATCATTCAGAAATCAGGTTTACAAGGACCAGGCAGGGTCTCCAAGCTGGACACCACACAACTGCTGAGAAAATAGAAGAGAAACCAAACACAGGCAGAGATAAACTACAGTCATTAGCTTCAAAATTAAAAAGATGTCAACCCACCCCAAAATGATACAGGTTCAAGGAGGTCCCAAGCAAAATACCAATATGCTTTCCTTTTTAAAGAAATTGAAACCTTGGCTGTAAAGGTAATATGGAAAATCAAGACACCTAAAGCCAACACAATCTTTCTTGCCCCTAAAATAACGTTAGAGGACGCATGTCACCTTCATTCAAAGCATCAAGTAAACATGGTATGACAGACGGAGCGAGCACTTGAACAAAACGGTCCGGACCTCACTGCCCCTCACATGTGTGGTCCATCGATTCTTGTCAAAGGCGCCAAGACGATTCAAGGGAAAAGGAAAGTCGTTCCCAACAAATAATGCTGAAAGGACTAAATACCGATGTGGACGAAGTCAACGGAGCACCGCACGACGAAGTAATGTGAGGTCCGGCTCATGTACCCAATGACAAAGCCCTTAAAAATTCTTTGTTCTTCCATCACCATTTATCCGCTCATGCCCTCTTCTTCCTCCGCCCCGCAATCACCACACTGTTGGCCATGTCCACGAGTTCTCTCTGTTATTTAGTTTTTGCTCAATCCCTGGCAAATGTGTTTACCACACTGTTGGCCATGTCCATGAGTTCTCTCTTTTATTTAGTTTTTGCTCAATCCCTCCACAACCTCAACCTCCCCCCACCGGAGCTGATAAAGCTTTTAAAAGAATTCACAGGAAAATGTGTTTGTGAACTTACATTAGGCAAGGTTTCTTAGAGACCGAACTTCTACCCATTGAAAGACGAGGGAATAAAAACACAAGCCGCACCTGTTCGATAGACAACCTGGAACCAGAACAATCAATGAAAAACAAGATGCCGCCAATTAAAAATGGGCAAAGGGCTGGCACACACCACACAGGGAAAAGGCAGACATGCTGGATGAGGGGTTTAGACTAGGCCCGTGGTCGGCAAACGGCGGCTCGCGAGCCACATGCGGCTCTTTGGCCCCTTGATTGTGGCTCTTCCACAAAATACCACGGCCTGGGCGAGTCTATTTTGAAGAAGTGGCGTTAGAAGAAGTTTAAGTTTGAAATGTCCATCGTTGTACTGTTGGTATTTGGCTCTGTTGACAATGAGTTTGCCGACCACGGGACTAGGCCATCAAGCAAGTGCAAATTAAAACGACGAGATAACACTTCCTACCCACTGGAGCCTAAAACGTTAAGAACACCAAGGACGGGGGAGAGAGCACAGCCCCCCCCTCACTCACCGCTGCGGGGGAACGTAAAAGGTCTGACTTTGGGGAAAGTTCTAGCAATTTCTCATCAGGGTAAACACATTTGCCAGGCAATCCAGAAATTCCACACCTGGCAATTTACTCAAGAGAAATGAAAACCTTGTCCCGAAAGAGGCAGGGGACCCGGAGAGTCACAGCGGTTTTACTCATAGTAGCCGAACAATGGACGACTCAAACGCTCACCAACAGATTTAGATAAACAAGCTGTGGGATCCCCCACAGCAAACCCCTCAGCAATGCCAGAGAACGAGCTACTCACGCCACACAGACCCTGGAGAACCTCAACTCACTGCTGAGCCACACAGAAGACCACTTTATAGGAAGCTTAAGAACCAGTACGATGAGTCCCTGGGACATAAATCAGAACACTGGACGCCAGGGAGGGGGCTGGGTGAAAGGGAGCACCGGGAGCCTTTGGGTAATATGGAAAATCAAGACACCTAAAGCCAACACAATCTTTCTTGCCCCTAAAATAAAGTTAGAGGACGCATGTTACCTTAATTCAAAGCAGGATTCTCTATAAAGAAAATCTTAGGGAACCTTGGGAGTGTCTCATCTGTTGACTTGGGTTTGTGGACACAGGGTTGTATACCACTGTATAAACTCACTGTACACCTAGAAATCTAAGGATTTTACTATGTCATTTTTATCCTGAGTATGCATACAGATTTTTATGCTATTCTTTAACTCTTAATGTCCCTCCCCAAATTAACCATATATACGTATGTTTGTGCAGATTTACATAAACCATGCTTCTGGGTGTTCCCCAAACACCTATTTCCCAGTTCTTCCTTACACACAGAAACCCTAACTTTAGCCAATACAGGACAACCCAGCATGCCTTCCAGCTAGGTGTGATCACGTGACCGTTCTAGCCAATGAGATGAGAGAAAACAGCCGCTGACCCTTCTGGAGAGGGAGGCGGTGTTCCTCTTCCCTGCTGCTGCCTGGAGTGAGTGGCAGGCTGGTCCCGAGGCTGGCCTGCAGCACCCGGACAGGGCCACCGCCGAGGCGCAGCGCCCCCCCCCCCCCCCCCCGCTCCCTCCTGTGAGCTGCCTGAGCCACGGCTGCACCTACCGAGGCCGGTACTGGAGGCCCTGTGTCCCACGGCTGAACCTCATCTGAGCTTGATTCACAAAGCGGAGAAACTCAAGATTCATCCTATCCTCCTGTGGTCCATAACGAGCATTCAACTCAACATCTCTTACAACGCTTTTTTTTTTCCCCCTTCATCCCCAAATTTACTTTAAAGAGCGGTTTTTAAGCAAACAAAAAAAATTCAACACAACCGAAGATGCTAAGAGACGCCGCGGCATCTCCCCCTAGAAATTACTTGCTGCCTGTGATTTGCCCAACACGCCGCCAGCTGGGTGTGGGGAGCAGAGGAGCGCACGGCTCGAAGGGGTGCCTGGTTTTGTCTTCAGAAAGTCTATCGATTGCAACACTCGGCTCGACAGGAAAAGCTCGACCGCGCAGGCGAGAAGCGGTATTTATGACGGCCGGGTGCTCATTACGGCAGCCTCTGACAGGGCCCATTAGAGTCGATTTTTATGTTGCTTATGTATTTTCTTTATCTAATGTCCCTGGCATTGTGTTTATTAGCCAGTTGACAAACACCGGGCTTGGAAGTGGCTGGCTTTCCCCCTCCTGGCAGAAATAACGAGAGCCGCCACTTTAACCCGACTCCACAATCAATGACGGAGGGAAGCCACTGTTACGTCTCGGAGCAGAACACGGAGCAGGGCTCTGCGTGTTTGCGCTCCTGCAATCAGAGAACAGAGTGCAGATGGTTCACCAAGGGCGGGCAGTGTGTCCTGCGGGGAAGGCGACGCCCGGATGTCACGCTGCCAAGGGGGTTTCCTGCTTCCTCCCCAGCTGCGGAGAGGCCCGGCGCGCCCCACGGGGCCAGTCCAGCACGCGGATATGAAGCTCCCCTGGCCCGCTGAACTGGGAAGACGGCCCCCACTTAAAAGCCAAGATGGAGAAGGCACCTGAGCCACCCAGTTTCCAGAGAAACCCACATCACGTGTGCAGAACCAGCATTCAGTGGTCACAATCAAGCAACTCCTCTCACCGAACACCTGCGAGCTGCTGAGTCAGGGGCATGTCCCTGGGCTTACTCAGAGGGGGCTTCCAGGCATGCAGCGCAGGGGCCGAAGATGAAGGATGCGGACGCCCACTGGGGCTAATTTCTGTGGCTGTGCCCGTGGCTCCCACTGCCCATGGCCAAGGGAAAGCAAGCAGGAACCACGCCAGTTCGTTCTGTTGCTCTGAGCCACCCCCCGGAGGGTGTCCGGCGGGAGTCACTCACCCAGCGGCCGGCGTCGCTCTGCCCAGCAGCTTGATCCCGTGCAGACCCTGCTCGCACCCGGAGATCCGGATCTGCCCCATGGGGCTGGCCACCACTCTGTGCTTCACCGCGCAGGCTGTGTCCATCCTCCCTCGGACCTAAGGAAACAGCGTGAAGAGGGTAAGAACGTGCATGGGAAGAAGTGGGGTCACTCTTAAAAGCACAACAGACGCCCCTGTGTTTAAGACGGGAAACATCTCCCAAAGCTTTCCCCACGTTCTTGGAGTTCGGTCACACACGGTGTCATTTCTACCATCTGGTTCCTTTGAGGACAGAACAGCCCCATCGTCGCCATCGGCAGCACCCTCGCCTTGATTCCCCAGTTCCTACCCCTCCTCCGCCCGCTGCTGATAATCACTGGAGGCTGAGATGAGGCCTCCTTTGGAAGAGCTCCTAAAACTAAGCTCCCCCGACCTTCTAAAAGCAATTAAACAACGACCCCAGTTCTCACCAATGAAAACTGCAGACAGACCATGGCATTCGGAATAAAGCATGTGTAAACATAACGTGTTACAGGAGCGGAGTGCGTCAGCCCGCACCTGCACCGCCACACCTGTGTCAGGAGGCGGGCGGGAGGCAGGGCCGTTGGAATAAAACACACAGGCTTCGCAAAGCTTCCAAATGTACTTACATTCGAACGAATGTACAAACGCACAACAACATCCCATGACGTGTCCTCCAGGTCAGTGGTGGCAGATGTCACCTTTGGTCAGCACAGCAAAGCGTTAAAGGGAGCAGAGATTCACCAAGAGCAGCGAGAAGCCAATAACGGGGGGAGGCCTGGGTGCTAGTTTATAAAAGTCACTCTCACCCCGGGGAGCCGAGAAGTCAGCAGCGCAAGGGAGGGTGGCGGGGTGCGCACCTGGACCAGCCTGCCGTCCTCCTCGCCGACTCCTCAACCAGCCCAGTGCCACGTCCCTCCTCAGAAGCCCACGCTTCCCACAGCTCCACCTCCCACCCAACCTCGCGAGATAAACGGGCACAGCTGGGCCGCCCGCCCATCAAGACCCCGTGGGCTCTCGACCAGAGCTGGCTGCTCCCTCCCCATCTCCATCTCCCCTTTGCTGTCCTGTAGGCACCTCAAGTGGCCTTGTCCCAAACGGTCACCTGCATGCATGCCTCCCTTATGGGGCATTTCGGAGAAGGCACCCGTCCATCCCTGCCCGCCCGAAGCCGGGTTACCCCAGGATCCTCCTTCCCTGCCACCAGCCTCACCTGCCCCGCACCTGATTTTCAGTAAGCCCGGCTCTCACATACATGCTGTCCTCCTCCGGGTGCCCCTCCTCCCTGCCTCCCACCTGCTCCCAGCTACATCTAGCCAGGGGTCCTCAAACTTTTTAAACAGGGGGCCAGTTCACTGTCCCTCAGACCGCTGGAGGGCCGGACTATAGTTTAAAAAAAAAATATGAACAAATTCCTATGCGCACTACAGGCCCGGGACGAGTTGGCTGCTAAGCAGGACAGGCAGCAGCACCCAGCGGGCTGGATAAATGTCCTTGGGCCGCATGTGGCCCGCGGGCCGTAGTTTGAGGACCCCTGATAGACCCTTGAAGAGGTCAAAAGCGTTCCCCCAACCACACCGTGTGTAAGCAGTACCCTGAGATTCCATCCCAAGCCCCCAGGCTCCAGAGCCGCCCTGTCCAATCCCCATTTTCTGTGCAAACCGATGGGGGGTTGAACTGGGTTCCTCTCCAGGTCCCATGGGAGCAGAAGGGGTTTGATGGGGAACCTTCTCAATGGCCCCTGAATGCCCCACTTCTAGGGACCACAGCCTGTGGGATAGAAACCAAGCTCCCCAGAGGGTCCCCCCACCCCTCCACTTCACCAGGCAGGGTCAGGGGTCCCACCCACCACCTACCACTTTGACTCGGAGCCACAGGGCTTTGCCCTGTAGGATAAAGGGCACCTGACTCTCAGGGTCGGCACAGGGCTGGCCTGAACCTGTGTAGAGACCTGGTAGCCGGGAAGGACTTGGGGTTAGTTATCCCAGCCATAATCGACATTTAACCCATTGGCCTTGGCCTTTGACCTTGTCACCGAGGGTGCTCTACCCTCTGCAAAATCTTATCCAACAGCCTCAAAATCTGATCACTCTTCAAAAGCAGATGGCCACCCCTTCTCCCAGCCCCATGGGGGCCTCCCCCCATATCTTGGGGCCAGAACCAACAGCTGTCCTCCACCCCACACACCTGGGGACATTTCCAATCCCCCTGAGCCAGTGGCAGGTGCTGGGGCAGGGCATTTGCTACCACAAGTCAGGGTCCCATTGATGGCAGAAGCATCACACACACGTGCTGGACTGGACAGTGTGTCCACCACCCAGGCCAAGGGTCCAGGCCCCATTTTCCAGAGCATGCTCCCAGAGGAGTGCTCCGAGGAAGGATTCCGGGGCCCAGTGAGCAGCTGGACACGCCACCCGTCCCGAGAACACTCAGCCCGCCCATTAGCATGTTAAAGCTCGAAGCAGTCTCACAGCAAAACCAGCTCGTGTGTGTTTACACAGCCTTGTGAGTGGGCTCCCCACGACCCGGCCTCCCACCAGGGTCCCGCTCAGAAGCACTGGCCCCGACAGGCCCACGGCTATTTCCCAGCAGCTCCGGGCCCAGGAGACCTGGCTCAGGCCCCAGCCCTGGAGCCTGACAAGCCACAAGCCCCTCTCGGGCAGGGCTCCCCGTGGCAGGCTCCAGAAGCTGAGACTGGCTAAATTAAGCACAAAAGCAATTCCTGAAAGGCTGTTCCATAACTCAGAACTTCTGGGAAGGCTGGAGAAGCAGCTCAGAAAACTGCAGGAACCAAGGTTGGCCACAGTCCAGCGCCGCCAAAACCGGGCCTCCGGAAACATCTGCGGGGACAGCCAGGGACTGCAGGCATGCAGCTGCCGCTGTTGCCACCGTTGCCCCTGGAAACAGGATGCTGCAGCCACCGTCAATTCCCTGCTGCCCGCCTCCCTGTCACTTGCCTCTGATTCAAGGCCCAGGCAGGAGCCCAGAGCTGGCTCGGGGGCCAAGCCAGCGCACGCCTGCACCGAGTGGCAGGGGGAAGGGGCGGCTGCCAGGAGATCAGCCCCGAGGAGGAGGGGGACCCAGCTCTGCTGCAGAAATTCAGCAGGAGCAGGAGCGAAGGTGCCATGTCCACGCCCCTCCTGGGCCTCAATTTCCTCATCAGTAACACTGACTGCAACCTCACTGGGCTGTTCTGTGGGACCAACTGGAGAACTCAGGGGAAGCCCCAGATGGGCCGGTGGGCAGGCAGCCCTGAGGCCAAGGACCTGCGTCCTCCACGGGACACGTCCAACCCCCACCTGCTCCGAGAGCGCCCAGGGAGACAGACCCGAGAATGCAGAGGAGGGGCCAGGAGGGCAGGGGGCCGATGAAGGTGACTGAGGACGCAGGGCCCAAGTGTCGCCTGTCGGACTTCACCCACATGTCCCAGTGCCAGGCTCTGACCAGGCTGACTGGCTGAACCTCGGAGGCTGTGAGCCTGGATGCAGCGGGGCAGGGCTGCGGGCCAAGCCTGGTGAGGCCCGAGCTGCAGTGCCTGCGTCTACCCCACACAGCGCCCAGCGCACAGCACCTGGACCACAGGGATCTGAGGCTTGGCCTGCCCACCGCTGCCCCCGCCCTGCTGTCCCCAGGATCAGCACCACAAGCCCAGCAACACGGCGCTGACCCTGGGCTGCCCAGTCTGAGCTCCCGCCAGAATCGGGCTGCCCTTGTGGCATGAAGAACAAGCTCCGTGGACCTGCATGGCCACCAAGTCAATCATAGAGCGAGGGAGGCCCCATCCACATCATGCCGAGGACCAACAACGCACCATCAGTCCAGAACTGGAACAACCGGCAAGTCCCACACCTAAGTCCGAACGAGGCATGTGTCACTTCCCACCACATCCTGTCAGCGGGTCCTTGAGTTCTGTGACATCGGAGGGAGTGGCCCCTTAGATTTCTGATTGGTTAGTAGAGTTTCCCCCCATGTGAGGATTCACTGGGGCCCCTCCCCCAGGACTGAGTGGGGCCCGGGACCAGCGCCTCTGGGTTTCTGAGCCCATCAGCAGCAGCATTGCTAACGATAATGCACCACGACCCACCGACGGCCACTCTGGCAAACAAGGAAAAGCAGCAACTGCTTAGCAGCAACGTGAGGTTCTATTAACCCTGCTAGAAACAGACTCTGAGACGCCACAGAAACCTACACAGAAAGCTCTTTCCCACAGACGACAGGACGCTTGGCACGCCCTTCCACAGTGAGAGTGACAATCCGCTGAACGCTGACTCCTACGACGTAACAGAGAATGTCCCTGGGACGGCAGCGCGGGGCCGCTGGCATGGCAGGCAGTGTGTTGACGGGAAGCCCAGCCTGAAATGGCAGGTGGGTCTGTTCCTGGTGCCACGGAGCTGGCAGGCCGGCAAAGGGCTGAGAGACGCCTGCGGACGAGATGGGGTGTTGCAGACCTCAGCAGGGCCCCGCGGAGGCTGGAAACCAGGCAGCAAGCAGAGTGAGGCTCAATAGCGGAGGACGCATCAGGGAGGGAGCGCGTCTCAACACGGGCCGGTGGGAGGCACCGCCTGGCAGGCAACAAAGGCAAACACACCCGGGGCTGCCACAGACGCTGGTGGCACAAAGACGCGACAGAATTTTAAGCTGTGTGAGTACAACAGCCCTTGCCGCGACACTCCACCCTGTGATGCCACCACGCTCCAGGGACCAGCCCGCCATTGGGGCTCCAATGACAAAATCCCACCCGCACCGACCATGAGCCACGAGCCTGACCCCCAGTCAGCCATGAAGGGGGAAGGCCCTGAAGACACTCACTTGGCGGTGACCACAATGTTCACAGCCCTGCCCGGGCGCCTTGGGGAGGCCACGGCTGGGGTGGGAGGGCAGCCGCTATGGGGGAGCAGGGCCACACTTTGGGGGAGACACAGGCATCCTCTAACTACGGCCCGCGGGCCACATGTGGCCCGCCGAGGACATTTATCCGGCCCGCCGGGTGCCGCTGCCTGTCCTGCTTAGCAGCCGACGCGTCCTGGGCCCGCAGTGCGCATAGGAATTTGTTCATCATTTTTTTTTAAACTATAGTCCGGCCCTCCCACGGTCTGAGGGACAGTGAACTGGCCGCCTGTTTAAAAAGTTTGAGGACCCCTGCTAGACATTTTGGAGAAAATGACATCTACAGAGACCTGAATGATGAGAGGGAGTTGGCAGGTGAGAAGCAGCAGGTGCTGAGTAGGTGGAGGAGAACATGGCATGAAGCAGGGCTGGGAAGCTGGCCACGAGGCCTGGGGTACCCTCGAGATAAGAGCGGGGAGACACACGGCCCAAGGGTGCAACACAGCCTGTTTGGCCGGTGCCGAGTTGGCTTTGTCCTTGAGAGGCCCTAAACTTTAAACAAGGGACGGTCACCAGATTGCGTGGTGTTAGGCCGGGAGACTGGAGCACCCTGCAGGGCCCCGACGCTGTGAGCCACCAGCACAGACCGGGGAATCCTCTCTTCTTCAGTCTGGAGCAGTCCTAACGGATCCTGCTGGGTGCCAGAATACAGACAGAACACTGCACATGCTCAGTAAATACTTGCTGAATAGATGATCTAATTGTAGGAACCATTCCATTCCATTCCATTCCATTCCAGGAGACTCCAGCACTCATGAGCCCATAGCTGGCAGGCGGGGGGGAAGAGGAGGAGGTCTGATGCCTGGGGAGTCCAGGAGGGCTTCCTGGAGGAGGGGCCGGCATAGGAAAGCAAGGAGGCATTTTCTGGGGGAGGGGTGGGGAGGAGAGATAGGGGCAGGAGGGTCACATGCTAAGACTCTGGTGCTAGAGCGCGCCCAGGGCATTTGGGGACCTGGGAGGTGGCCAGGTCACAGGAGGGAGTGACCCGTGTTAGAGGAGGCCACTGTGGTAGCGGCTACGGCGATAAGGACCCAGTGTGGGAGATGGGAGAGGGAGGGCAGATGGTGACACGGGTGCCCCCAAGAACATCCCATCTGGGGCAGAGGAAGGGCACACTGTTTCTAGAACGTCCTCCGTGACCGACAGGCCCCGAGTGTGCACAGATTCTTGGGCTAATGGCACAGAGGCTGCCTTCCGGGCAAGAACAAGGAGAGAAACAGTTTAAAACCCGACCATCGACCACCGACCGGCTGAGCACAGCTGGGTGGGAGGAGGCAGCCAGTGAGGACCCCGGGGCAGAGGGAAGAGCGCCCACACTGGGCGAACCAGCGTGAACTTGGAAAACAGAAGGCTAGAGGGTGCCAGGGAGGCTGCCAACAAGCCAGTCCCTGAGCATCTGCCAGCAGCTGTCCCACACCCGCTCCCGCCTTTGAAACCACGGTCCCCACCCACCTGGCTTCACGGGGACCCCACGGGCCGCAGTTAGGACACAGGATTCAACAGCCGGCTGCCCGCGCCCCACTCTCACGGAACCTACACCCCGCCATCCACAGCCCGGCCCGCTCCCCACACCGTCGTACGACAGTCACCTAAAGCCACAAGAGCGGCTGACATTAATTGGTGGCAGAAAAAAATGGATTTTCCATGCCTATTAGGAGACCTCTGGAAAAATGAAGTGCCTTTCGTTTCATCCCCTTTTAACATAAATGGCGTTTAATGTTCGAATTAAGCAGCTGGCGCCAGAGGCCGGGTTCCCACCACATGAAAAGCGAGACACCCAGAGCCAGGCCCGTGTTCTCCCAGCTGCCCGGGCCGTCTCGGGGGGCACGCCGGGCTACCCTGCCCTTCCAGAACCTCTTCGCCAGCCTGTGCTTTTCCCTTCCGACCCTTCCCAGCACGGGCGTCCCATGCACCAGAACGCTGGACAGAGGCTTCTAGAAGGAAGACCCGGCCCGCCTTCTCCCAGGCAGTGTACAAACAAGGCGCCCAGACGTTTGTTTGCCTTGGTACCTGCCCCAAGTCAGCGGCACGGGGCCCCAGGTGAGCCAAAGGCCGTCCCCGGGCGTCCTGTCCCTGTGGCCCGGGCACCGCCGAGGGTGGCAGAACGGAGTCCCCTTTATCCCCCATAAAGGCTAAGTTTCACAGTGTTCCGCCGTGAAGGCCTCCCGGTGAGCCTGCGGCGTGATTTATGACGGGTGTCCCTATGTTCCAGACACGCTCCGGGGGCCGCGGCGAGCAGGGCCTTGATGGCGTGAGGCTCTGGGGGGGGGGGGTTGGAGGGGGGCAGGCACCGTGCCCACAGCAAGGCCGAGCTGCCAACCAATGCGCATGCTCTGAACGATGGATGCCCGGCAGGAAACTTCACGCTCCAAATTAGCTGCCTGCTGCCCAGAACCTATCAGGGGCTGGATAACTTGAACATATAATTCTATCCCTTTTACTCTTTAGACAATAATTCAACCTACTCCTGTGGCTGAAGCCAAGATTTCCAGACCGAAAGTGCACTTCCCATTTGATTAAATACTAATAAATGCAAGAATAAAACACCGGTCTTTCATCTTAGTGAATTCTTCAAAAAAACCATATACTCTCAAAATTCATTATTTCTCTGGAGAAGGGGACAGGTTCTTCCCCTCAAAGACAGCTTAGCAGTCTCAGAGTCTTAATTAGAACAGTTAACACATGATTTACAGTCCGGGCTTACAGAAAAATGGCGTCATCATCCAGGTTCTTTGACTTTAGGTGATCTGCCAGTCAGAAGGGCCTCAGGTCAGGTATCTGGGCAGCCAGCAATGGACAACATCACAGACGGATCTGTGGTCCTCCCTAAACAGAAGACTGACCCCCCACACACAGATCTGTGACCCTCCACACACAGATCTCTGATCCTCCACACACAGATCTCTGACCCTCCACACACAGATCTGTGACCCTCCACACACAGATCTCTGACCCTCCACACACAGATCTCTGACCCTCCACACACAGATCTCTGGTCCTCCACACACAGATCTCTGGTCCTCCACACACAGATCTGTGACCCTCCACACACAGATCTGTGACCCTCCACACACAGATCTCTGGTCCTCCACACACAGATCTCTGACCCACCACACACACAGATCTCTGACCCTCCACACACACAGATCTCTGACCCTCCACACACAGATCTGTGACCCTCCACACACAGATCTCTGACCCTCCACACACAGATCTCTGACCCTCCACACACAGATCTCTGACCCTCCACACACAGATCTCTGGTCCTCCACACACAGATCTCTGACCCTCCACACACAGATCTCTGGTCCTCCACACACAGATCTCTGGTCCTCCACACACAGATCTCTGGTCCTCCACACACAGATCTCTGACCCTCCACACCCAGATCTGTGACCCTCCACATGCAGATCTCTGGTCCTCCACACACAGATCTCTGACCCTCCACACAGATCTCTGACCCTCCACACACAGATTTCTGGTCCTCCACACACAGAACTCTGACCCTCCACACACAGATCTCTGACCCTCCACACACAGATCTCTGGTCCTAAACCAGGCAGGCGAGTTAGTGTAATGTGAACCAGGCAACACGGATGTCCTTGGGCCTTCTAGCCATGTGTTTGGTACTTGAAAATGGATGAACTATTTTCCCCTCTGTCATCCATTCACAAGTAAACAGTGAAACGCTGACGAAGGAAGATGGTGAAGGGTCCAGAGTCAGAGACTTGCTGTCTGTGGCTGTAACCAGCACGCGGAGCCGCGGCCATGACAGGACACCGCGGTGGACAGGCCGAGGGGTGGCGTCCAGGGGGACACCACATCCTGTGACTGCGGGACTCGGCACAGGACACCTGCCCGGGCGTGAGGATGGAGGGGCCACAGCCTCAGGTGGGAGGCTCAGGGCTGAAGCCCAGAGGGGCTGGCATCGCAGAATAAGCCGGGCAGTGGTGAGCCAGAATTGCACGGTCCTCCGTCACTGCAGGTGCCAAAGACACAACCCATCACGGACAGACTCGGGCCCTTCATCCCACCCACCCTGCCGTGTCTCACCCTGTTGGGACCACCTCTGCCCTTCTGCCCGGCATCTAGTGTGGCGGAGGAAGCAACCTGGGCCCCACGTGTCCTCTCACAAAGGATGGCAGGCCGGGCCACACCTGCAGGTGGGCACACGCTGGACGATCGGTGGGCACACGCTGGAAGATGGGTCAGCGCCCGTCGCTGAATCCCCTCTGTTCCTCTGGGGCTGAGGTGACCAGTGACCTGTCCCCAGCACTGTGGGACTGAGAGGGACAAGTCCACCCCATCTCTCCCCAGGGCTGTCAGCTTCTGGGGACAGTCACAGCCAGCGCCACCCCAGGAACTCAGAGGGCTCAGCAATTCTGTGCTGCGTTCGGCAGAATCCAACCGAGGGTCAAGGGCAGGGCTCAGACGAGGCCAGCTCTGGGGACAGGGGATCGGCGACAGTGTTGGAGAGGATGATGGCATCAGATGAGGCCAGGAGGAACTGGAGTGGTTTAAATGAAAATTTAATGTTTAATATAGAAAAATCATTTTGGCTCACATTATTTGATTTGAGACACTTGTTACGTACATCGAGAACACATACATAAAATCCACATTCTACACAGAATCTATGCTTCAATAAAGACTAAGACCAACTCATTAGCAATCTATCTACCAATGACACAATGACTAAGTATTGTGCAAATGTTTTTCCTCGGAAATAGGGATTATTGCAAAATCATACGTACGCTGCACCCAATCTCTGTTCAAATAATTGATCGGTGGCGTCATACCTTTGGCATACGTTCAACCACTTCCCCCAGGAACACCTCTACAGCAGCACATTCCAACAACTAACAGAAATGTAAAACTTTTGAGAATGTTACTACAAAACCGAGCTGGCACATTTTATCTAAATTACAGCAGAATGACTTCTTCAAACAACATTCGCAGATGAGAATCGCACCGATCTGTGATGTTCATTTCAAAGGTAACAAGTTAGAAGAAACACTCACACTGTCACAGAAGGCAAGAGCTTTGATAATTAACGACTCCTCTACACGCTAAGAACCTAACCAATTAGCGAGCAAACTAACATTAACTATCTTCCTAAAGTGGGTTTGAAAGGATGCTGCCGCTCTCTCCACTTCCGGGGACTCAGAACACGGACGGTAATGAGGGCACAAAGCCAGCCGTGGACTTCGGGAGCACCAGCCCAGAAGGCAGAAAACACGCAAGCTTATTCCTGGAGTCCTGATGAGCGTCCTCATGAAACAGGGACCGTCACCTCCCTTGTCCGACAACGTCCTTTAGAAACTCGAGACTTCCTCTTTTTCTTTTTTTTCCTATGCTGAACACCGAGGCCAGGATGGTTTCTGGAATTACCTTGATGGTCCCCCGGGTCTGAAGGGATAACACGGTGCTCCCTGCCCTGGGGGTGACGCCCAAGGGGCATACCCAGGAGACTCGGGCAAGGTCAAACCAAGCCAGTGACCAGGTGCATTAGATGCAATATCCCAGACATTGCTTTGTTTAAAAGTTATTAATAGACTTCTTTTTATTGTGGTAATACACATCCATTTGTAAGTGTACCAATCAGTGACATCAAATGCATCCAATGTTGTGGGACCATCACCAGTCTCACCATCCCCAACAGAAACTGTCCCACTGCACACTGGACCCCTCCCACGCAGACCAGCCCTGGCACTCGCCGTTCCCCGTCCTGTCTCTCGGAAGCTGACGCTCAGGAGCTGCATCTAGAATGTGCCCTCTGTGACTGGCTTCCTTCACTCAGGGCGATGTCTCAAAGGCCTGCCCGGTGGAGTGTGTGTCAGAATCTGCTTCCTTTCACGACTGGATTTTACTCCGTGGTACGATGGACCACATTTGGGTTTGTCCACTCATTCCTTGGTGGACAGCTGGGTTAGCACCAACGTTGGACTGTTGTGAAAATGCTGCTATGGCTGTTGGCATACACATATCGGTTGGATGTATGGACTTTGGGGTCTGCCTAGGAGTGGCCTGGCTGGATCATGTGGCCACTCTATGTTGAACTCTGAGGACCCTCCACACAGTTTTCTGCAGCATTTGACATCCCACCAACAGCGTCCCGGGCTTCAATTCCGCCACATCCTCACCTCCGCTTGTTATAGAAATTATCGGCTATACTTCTCATTCAGGACGCTCAGTGGGACAGACTATAATCCAACGTGGTTTTTTTGGGGGGCATTACTAATCCAAACATCAATCTAACAACAGGCCTTCTTTCCCGACAACTGCATGTCCTGTGTGCCAGGCGCTCTGCACCCCCTTCTCTAACCCCTGCAAGAGCTGGGAGTTAGGCACGTCCCTTTCTCCAAAGATGAAACCCTAAAGCTCAAAGGCAGTGACTTTTCCGGGCTGGGTGGTGGGCAACAGGGATTGTCTGGTTTGACTCCATCGTGTTGGCCATGCCCGGAGGTGAGATTTGTTTAGATACGAGTCTATCAATCATGCATTAAATGAACACGTAAAAAAAAAAGGTAAAATGAACATAAACTTGCTATCACTGGAATTACTTGGGAGGAGTCTAAAGCAGGTGTTGACATGAGAACTCTGTGGCTGTAAGAAAACAGTCAGCATTGCTGCGGGCCGCCCACAACCCTGTGGAACCGGGTGCTGAGCAAGGACAGCTCAGGTGAGGGACACGGCCCCGCTGCCCACACTGCCCTCTTCGGAAGGTCTGGGAGGGCAGAACTGGGGCCTCGTTGCTTTCTGCCTCCCCAGAGTCCCTGGCACTGTAACTGCGGAGCCAACACTCAGTAAATTGAATTCGCTGCCCTTTCTCGCCAGCCTGGACTAAGCCTACTTTAAATCCTTAACCTGGGAAGGCAACAGCCAGACCCAGCCCAGAGGGGAGGGGAGGGGAGGGGAGGGGAGAGAAGGGGAGGGGAGGGAGGGGAGGAGGCCTTGGTGGGAAAGCACCCCAGGGGAGTGCACTCACAGGGGCAGTGCATCCATACATCAGATGAGGCAGCAGTGGGCAGGCCCAGAGATGCAGGCGCTGCTGGTGCTACTGGACAGATAAAGCCACATCCAGTCCCATCCCGGGGTCCGAGCCTCCCATTAACCATCCAGGAGCTGCTAGCCTGCATACACGCTAAGGCCCCTGATCCCCAATTATCTCGAGAAGACCTCCACCTCACTCTAACTCACTGACGGCCGGGGACTGTGCTTTGGTTAAACAAACAGTCAAGCTGAAACCTAAGCTACTGATAGGGAAGCCACCGTAGCTGAGGCAGGAAGATGCTCACTGCCTCATCCCTGGCCTGTTTGGAGCCTTTAACAGAGAACGTGGGCCTTTCGGTTACCGTCCTACTTATTTCCTGGCCCCTCTTCCCGGGGCCAAGTCCCTCACCCATCCGATCTGATAAAAGAGTAATATGCAGATTGACCATCACTCCAACACACAAGATGGCTGCCCCCATGGGGTCAAAGATGGCTGCCCCCATGTGGACACAAGATGGCTGCCACAAGATGGACAGCAGGGGAGGGCAGTTGGGAGGGACCAGGCCTGCAAGGGAGGGCAGTTGTGGGTGATCAGGCCAGCAGGGCATGGCAGTTGGGAGGGACCAGGCCTGCAGGGGAGGGCAACTGGGGGCGATCAGGCCAGCAGGGGAGGGCAGTTGGGGGTGACCAGGCCTGCAGGGGAGGGCAGTCAGGGGTGACCAGGCCTGCAGGGGAGGGCAGTTAGGATCAATCAGGCTGGCAGGGGAGTGGTTAGGGGGTGATCAGGCTGGCAGGCAGAAGTGGTTAGGGGCAATCAGGAAGGCAGGCAGGTGAGCAGTTGGGAGCCAGCAGTCCTGGATTGTGAGAGGGATGTCTGACTGCCCGTTTAGGCCCGATCCTAAATGGGCAGTCAGACATCCCTCGAGGGGTCCCAGATTGGAGAGGGTGCAGGCTGGGCTGAGGGACACACAGCCCCGTGCACAAATTTCGTGCACCGGGCCTCTAGTTTCTTACATATTCTGCATTTTCCTAAGTGTGTACATTTCTGTAAACCTCCTAAAATTCTGCCTTAGCACGTGGCCAATCGATACAACTAGTGAGATAACTGAAGAGCCAGCAAGTCCAGGACTCACGGCCAGCTGCAGCTGTCGGGCCCTCTTGCCTGTGCTCAGCATTGCACCCACTCTCACATGTCAATCCCAGTGTCTCCCCAAGACACGTGGCCCCGCCATGTTTTTCATCAGCTAAAACACTTCTGAAAAGGGGGTTTCCAGGCCCTCATGGAGCTGCCACCACAGCGACATTTTGCATTGTCTCAGTGTCACCATGGGTGCATCCTGGCACGCAGTGAGGTCCAGCACTCTGCCCCGCTGTACCCCATGTCCTCGGCCACCCCCACATCCAGCAGAGGGCACTGGGGCGGTCCCCCACCCCACAGCCAGTACTGCTGAGAGGGCACCAGGAGAAGACAATGTGTGACATCGTCCGTGTCTCACCACTCTCACACGGCAATTCCATTGTCTTCCCCGAGACACATGGTTTCCTACTAAACCACATTTTTGACAAGAGCACTGCATTCCAGCCTCTGACATATCCAGTAACCATCCTCCAAGGAGTCATTTTTGTGGCATGTGATATCAGGATTTCCTTTCCTGAGCTGACCCCCACCTGGCCGCTCCTGGTGGCCTTTCGGTCACAGCAGAGGATGCTCATTGCGCAGAAGCACAGGTGCGAGGGCTCCCTGGGCTGGCCCCGGCCCTGCTGGAGATGGGCCTCGGCGCTCCTGCCTCCGATGTGTGCACTGAGCGGGCCTACAGGGCCTCTATCCTCCCTGCCAACACCAAGCCTAATGGTTCTGCCCATCACCTGGGAAATGACATCCGTCCGGGGCGCACCCAGACCCTCTGCTATTCTTCTTAACTGCCATCTCTGGAGCAATTTGGTATCACACCTTCATCGAAAGCTGATAGACCAGAGATACTTTGTAATTCTTAAAACTTAGATTTTTAGAAGAGTTTTTAGTATTATATATATGGATTTCAATGAATCAGCAACTCCACCATCCAGAATCCTTTATCACCATGAAGAGCTAAGCAGACAGTAGTAAGAGAAATACAGTGTCTGGCAGAGTAGAGTTCCTTTTCTAAAGCCACCTCTGGATATGCTGGAAAATATACCGTAGCAATGATAGCATCTCTAAATCATCCTGCAGCAGAATTTGAGCTGGAGACTTAGTCATTCCATCAATTTTAAACAACTTGGAACTACAATAATTAACTCCTAACACGGTAAAATATTTTCTGCTTAGTGAAACCCAACTTTTTCTACAGAAATAATGTGAAGCATACAAAGAAATATTAATGTGCCGGGCAAACAAGAGAGACAGAGCCAACAGAAGTGAGAGGGAACTGTAGTGTGTGCGTGCAGCTCCTGGGACGTGATCCGCACAGAAGATGCAATTTTGAGCGTGGTCTCACGGGGCAGGGACCGCCGTGAGTATCACCTGAACAACAGCCAGCCACCGTGGGGATGCAATAAAAATTAAACCATCACGAGAGGAACTTTATCCCACAGCTTAAAGCAATATGTATTCCAGACACTTTGGGGCAGCAATAATAAACAGCTCATGCAGGAAAAGCGAAAGTTCCAACCCAAAAGGAAAAAGCAAACAGAACCCTTGTAAAGCCAAGTGTCGGACAAGGACTGCTGCTTCCCTGGAAATGAGACCGCTGACTCCACAGACCACGCTTCCACGGCAGCTGTCTCACACCACTGGCCACAGTACTGGATTTCACTCCATTTCCTTGGACTGATTAGTTCTTTGAAATAATCCTATATAATAAAAGCCTAATATGCTAAGTGTCCACTCATCTGGTTGTTGGTTCAACCAATCAAAGAATAATATGCTAATGACATGCTAAGGCTGCTCAACCGCTCTCTATGACATGTACTGGCCACCAGGGAGCAGACGCTCTGACTGGTAGGTTAGCTTGCTGCTGGGATCCAACCGATTAGGACTGAGGAAGATGGACCGGACACACCCTGGAGCCCTTCCACAGTCCCTCCCTGGCTGGCCAACCTCCCGAGTCCCTCCCCAGCTCCAATGGTGCACCAGTGGAGTCGTTTGGCCTGGCCTGTGCCCTCTTGCAATCCAGGACTCCTCAGGGGATGTCTGAGAGCCGGTTTCGGCCCGATCCCGCAGGCCAGGCCGAGGGACCCCACTGGTGCACGATTTCGTGCACCGGGCCTCTAGTTAGTAATATCCACAAACCATCTTCATTACAGAAAATCTTATCTTTGCATTTTTGTTGTTGTTAATCCTCACTTGAGGATATTTTTTCCATTGATTTTTACAGAGAGTGGAAGGGCGGGGGAGAGACAGAGAAAGAGAAAAACATTGATGTGAGAGAGGCATGGTTGCCTCCCGTATGTGCTCCTTAAACTTAAAAAAATCAACTAGAATTTTTCTCTTTGACCTCTAAATGATTTAATAAACATCTTACCTAATAAGAGACAAACATGTAAATTGACCGTACCTCCAATATGCCCACAACCCATCAGAGTGAGTATGCAAATTAGAAGTCCAAAGATGGCGGCCGCCCAGCTGCTCCAGGCGCCGAGTGGCCAGGCGGGGCAGGATGCCTGCTATGAGTGGGTGGGGAGGGGATGCCAGAAGTGCGATGTCTCAAAGGCCTGCCCGGTGGAGTGTGTGTCAGAATCGCCTTCCTTTCACGACTGAATTTTATTCCATGGTACGATGGACCACATTTGGGTTTACCCATTCATTGTCTGAGTGTTACAGACTTTTAAAAACATACTAGAGGGCCGAAACCGGTTTGGCTCAGTGGATAGAGCATCGCCTGCGGACTGGAGGGTCCTGGGTTCGATTCCGGTCAAGGGCATGTACCTTGGTTGCGGGCACATCCCCAGTGGGAGGTGTGCAGGAGGCAGGTGAGCGATGTTTCTCTCTCACTGATGTTTCTAGCTCTCTATCCCTCTCCCTCCCTCTCTGTAAAATATCAATAAAATATGTTTTAAAAAAATAAAAAAATAAAAACATACTAGAGGCCCATTGCATGAAGAGATTCGGGAGGTTGGCCAGCCAGGGAGGGACTATGGCAGGGCTCCAGGGTGTGTCCGGCCCATCTTCCTCAGTCCCAATCGGTTGGACCCCAGCAGCAAGCTAACCTACTAGTCAGAGCGTCTGCTCCCTGGTGGCCAGTGCACGTCATAGAGAGCAGTTGAGCAGCCTTAGCATGTCATTATCATATTATGCTTTGATTGGTTGAACCAACGACCAGATGAGTGGACACTTAGCATATTAGGCTTTTGTTATCTGCAGCGAAGATGGCAGACGAAGACGGCAGACTCTGGCTGGAGCGAAGGTCTGGGTCCCGGGTGCCAGAGGAAAACCAGTGTGGGAAGCCAAGGGAAGGAAGGCCTCCTGCACGAATCTCTTCATGCAATGGGCCTCTAGTATGTTTTTGAAAGTCTGTAACACTCAGACAAGAGGCACTGCTAAAAAGAGAATAAAGCATCCCCGCCCTGGATGCGACAGAATTCCAAGTCGGCTCCTACCTGAGCTTGGAGAAGCGGGAGCCGGAAGCCTCTACATAAAAGGCAGTGCAACCAGGCATAACACAATCGAAGATATTACCTTCCAAATGCGTTATTGTTGCCAATTAGAAGAATCACTTCGACTTAATTTCAAAGGCACAATCACGCTCAGCAGAAACAGCCTCTTTTTTAAATTTCAAGGAGGATGAGCATGAAGGCCATAACTCACCGGGCAGCTGTAATACGCCCTCCCTTACGGCAACACCGCATTTCACAAACACTTCTGATCGACAAGTCAGGCTAATTCAGGCTAATTTCACTGTATTTTGGTGCTATCTCACATGGGCGTGCAATTACCTTTATCATGTTATTGCCAAGGCAGAAAGTAATCAGAACAATTATTTGGAAACGGGGGTTTATAAATTCTAAATCACAGTTGCTGGCATTTTTGATAAAACAGCAGCTTTATCTCGGGAAGTGGCAGGGCCAGGGGATAAATCACGCATCAGTCAAGTGTAGCTGACCCCAAGTGCATTGCACAATATCAGAAGTGCTTCCAAAGAAACTTTCCGGTGTCATCCATCATCCTTCATAATACTAAAGTAGCTGCACACCTGAAGACGGGGCTGGAGAATAAAATAATAATAATAATAAAAAAAGGGAAAATTCGGGCAGTGTGGGCAAAGCCATTACCTGCCTCCCTTTAAACTGTGAGCTATGGCCCGTGCACGGAAACACATAGGACTTTCCAATAACTCTAAATATCTGTATTCATATCATCACGCAGTTGTAAATATAAATGAAGGAGTAGAGTCCTAAAAGGAACACACGCCTGCCTCGCCTGCATTTCTTCTGAAACCACTGTCCCAGCCGGCTCTGTGCGGGGACCTGCACACGCACAGCCTCCACATCTGTTCTCTGGTCCTCGTTTTCTCTGAAACTTGATTGCAAAAAAAAAATAAAAATAAAAATAAGGATGTAACTTGATTTGAAAGACAAGAAAGGGAGAAATCCTGGAATCCCCACATCAGTTTCCCCTAAGTTAATTACAGGTGACAGGGAGCGCGGGAGTGACACAGGCCATTAGGAAGGCAGCTGGCCGGGTCCCCAATCACATCTTCACAACGGAGAAGCCGCCTTGGACCTGGGCCCCAGCTGTCTTTAGGGAAAGACAGCTACCACATCACACCGCACCCCCAGCATACATTATCCATACCTTGTTTCCCTCCCACTTATAAGGCAAAATAAAATAACCGTGTGATCACTGGGTTCCTTTTCTGCCAGAAAGCAAATACCGCAGAGAAAGCACGCTTCTGCACCGCTTTGCAGGGGACCCCTGACAAGGACCTGTGGGAAAGTCTAGCTGGGAGGACTGACAATTATTAGCTGAAGATGCCTGGCGCCTGGCCAGGTGCTTTACACACATTATCTCATTTCCTCTTCCCAGCAAACCTCAGGTAGAGCAAGTCACTTGTAGATGAGGAAACAGATTGAGATGTTAAGCAAGCAGCCCAAGGACACAGCGCACAGTGGCAGGTGGGTAGTCAAGGTCAAACCCCAAGTACTTCAAAGCATAGGCTTCTGCCAGACCCACAACCGTCTGCAGCACAGACACATTCCACACTGGATGTGTCAGCACAGGCTGGGTTAGTGTGTCGTAACAAACACCACCGAACCTCCACTCGGGTCTGGGGTACTCTCCAAGGCGGGGGCCTCTGTGTGGGGCGTACACCCACACAGGCCGCCTCATCTCACAGCATCGCTCGGACATCCCACACTAGCCTGCCTGCCACCACGGGGAAGGGCAGGGCGACTGTGCACAGGTGGGGAATGGGCCCGCCTCCCTAGAACAAGGTCTGGACATTTCAGAGGATGTCCAACAAGTTCCAATCTTCATCTGCTGGAAATCGACAATTTCTGTCAGCTCAGTTTTACAGTCCTCTGCCACCAGCAAACCCCACTTCGTGAAACATGAGTCAGGGCTAAGACCCTACCTAACAAGTGTCCATAAAGATACACCCTCCCTTACAACTGCTGGCCATCACACCTCTAAGAGCGAACACGGCATGAGTCCCCATTTAGACCTTAAAAACCAGCAGACCTCTGAAAGGGTTTCATGTCCATCTAACAAACTTCCAACATCTCTGTTTACAACAAAGGGAAGTAAGAATCATAACGAATCCTATGTAGTAAAAAGTGCCAATTCAAAGGTAAAGCGGGGCGGGAGTGAGGGATATCTGTAACAACGTCAACAACAAAAAATAGAAATGTGTATATATATATATAAATAAATAAAAAAAATAACATCAAATGGGTTAGTGAAAAACAAAAGACCCATGAAATTCAGAGAGAATGCTATGAAAGGAAATTATTATTCTTCACATAAAATAATGTTAGAGGACCCTCACTGTTTTATTTCTTCTCAACATGCAACATTTAGATATTTGAGAAATGAGCTAATTAACTGGTCCACCTATTCTGAAAGGAAATGATTTCCTTTCCGTCTATGCCAGTCCCAGTGTCAACCCTGAGCGCCCAGCCCGCTTCCCCGAGTCCTTCAAAGAACGCCACACCCCCCCCCCCTTTAGGCCAGGCAAGCAGACGGACCATTCTCCTTCGCAAACAAGATTCCGCCAGCAGCCCCGTCTGCACTGGTGACCTCCCGACAAGCACACGGCGGGCCGGAGTCTGTTTAAAAGAACCCGCACGGAAGTGAGCGACACAGGCCACAAGAGCCCCAAGCTCGGCAAGGGTGCAGGCGGGGATGGAAGTGGATTAGAACGGCAGGTGCCAGGACAAACTCAGCCTGTAAGGTGCACGCAGGTGACAGACAGACACGTGCTGCATCGTGACGTGCTGGCCTGGGTGGCAGCAGGTACACGGGCCCCTTCTGTCCGCTGAGAGGGGCCGGGGAGAGGGGATGGGAGGACGAGAAGCTCCGTGGGGCCGTCGTGGTCCCCTCCCTGCTGGCAGACAGGCATTAACCTTCTCAACAAAAGCCCTCGGTGGCCTCGGGGACTCAGAACCATGACGCTACGTGTTTACCACCGAGCCATGCTGGCGCAGAGGTGCAGGTATGGGGAGGGGACGCGAGTTGTGGCTGGGAGAGAAAAAGGTTACATAGATCATAAATTAAGGTCAGTGTCAGCGGGCCAGCAGCTTTCTATCACATCACAAATCAGATGCAGAAACGTCTCCTCCCGCTTAAAATCAGAGCCCACTGAGGATATGGGCTCACAGCTCTGCCCTCCTGGGCCGCTCCTGCCCAAGAGGAGGAGAAGGAAGCGAGCACGCAAGACCTTTATCCGAGAGCAGTCATCAGCCGAGGAGAGGTGTGGACTGTGCACCAGTTTATCTAAAACAGGGCGCAACACCGCTGTGGCGGTATTTCTTCCAGAAGCACGGAGACACCGGGCATCGGAATCATCCTGGACTCCGCGGTGGCCCAGGCTGCCAGGCTGACGGGCAGAGCGGGGAGGGCCCGGGCCCGCCCCACACCCGAGCGGTGAGCAGTGCCCAGGCCAGGCCCCGTAGCACAGATGCAAGCAACGGCTGGGGCCAGCCAGCGGTGTGTCATTTAGACATTTCATAAAGGAAGCCAGAGACTGACAGCACGCCCAGGAAAACAATACATGTTAAGATTTCACTGAGCCCTAACCGGTTTGGCTCAGTGGATAGAGCGTCGGCCTGCGGACTGAAGGGTCCCAGGTTCGATTCCGGCCAAGGGCATGTACCTTGGTTGCGGGCACAGCCCCAGTAGGGGGTGTGCAGGAGGCAGCTGATCGATGTTTCTCTCTCATCGATGTTTCTAACTCTCTATCCCTCTCCCTTCCTCTCTGTAAAAAATCAATAAAATATATTTTTAAAAAATATATAAAAATAAAAAGATTTCACTGAAATGCTCTGTGCCTTGAGCTGGGTGTTCATCTTGTAACGGTAGCCTCTCCCCTCACTGGGCGCTCGTCCGACTTCCACACGTTGTGAAATGTACTCGCTTCTCCGAGTCACAGGGAAGGGCGGGTGGTGAGTCAGCAGGAGGACAGCAGCTCGGGGGTGGGGGGGGGGGCTGGAGGAAGATTAGTGACAATGAAAATTCCAGACACTTGCATTTCCTTAAATATTTATAAAACGGCTTCTCGTTGGTAAGTACACTTGATCCCAAAGAAGTAAACGATCCATTTTCTTTCCTTAGAGATAGAGAGGATCTGGTTAAGAGGGAGACTCCAAGCGGCCAGCAGTCCACGGCACAGCCTCTATCTCAATGCCTGCCGAGTCCCACGTGCACCGGGAGCCCGCGGTGCCGCCCCCACCACGCAGACCTCCGGGGACTCACAGGGCAGCATCAATCTTGTCAGCGCCATCCTGCTGGACACGGCAGAGAGACCCCAACTGTCCTGCGGGGGCTCTGGGAATGTCATTACATTCTCCGTGACCAGACGCAGGGCTGTTTCTGCAGGAACACACAGCCCGGTGAAGTCCTGATGTCATTTTCACCACGGGAAGCCGCTCTGCCCAGAAAAAGGGGAGACGGATCCTGGCGGCAAGAGATAAGCCCGCGACAGACCCAATCCCATCCCCGCCTGACAGCGAAGCATGTCCGTGTTATCGTTTCTCCCCTCCGACGATGTGATACAGGGAGGTTAGGGTTATGGAGAAAGGCTCCAGAATTTGGGAAGGGGCCCGATGGAAAGAAATGAGAATTTTCTTTCTCTGCAGGCAAACCAGGAACTTGCAAGTTCAGCGGGCCATCCATCACCTCCAGCAAGTCATAATCAGCGAGCGAGCGCCGAGCGAGCGTCTCATCACTTGGCCTATAAAAGCTTCGGCTCCGTGGGGGTAAAAACGCACTGAACTTTAATAAGCACTCCATTCTCACAAATAAACCCAAACACCCAATTACCAAGTGACTATTTATAGTTTCTAAAATAACTTAACCCAGTTTTATAAAGCGGATATGGTAAGATTCGTAGAAAACTCCTGCCCGAAGCCAGCATTACAGACTACATTTATTTGGCCTCGACCCGGAGGGTCAAGAGATCTGTAAGCCTCAGGTATGTCATTTGTACCACAAATTCAACAAGGAATTCGTTTTATTTACAAACAACTACTGGTCATAGGACACTGAACCATAAATTTAAGCTGTTAATTTTGTCAAAACGCCAAACCCTGGTCAATGGAGAATCGGAGAGTTGACAGGGTCTGGGTGTGGTGTCACCATGTCCGAGTCCCTTCAATGGTTTTGCAACACAAGACAGTTCCCAACTAGTCCTTCACTCTCCTCTAATCCGGCCCACTTTCTGTTCTCAGTGTCCTGTTCAGGCAAATTCCTCTTCTCTGGAGGCCATGTCCGTATTGGCACAGCACAGGGAGGGAATGGTGTGTAATATGTTCACACACAAAGAAAATCTAACGCTCGAAGCCCTGGTGATAAATAAATACAAACAAAAGCAAAGGAAACCGAATGTTGAAGCAGAAAGAACTCTCAGGTCCACTCAGTACCGTAAGCAAACAGACCAGCATCATCTAATGCAGTCACATGGAGTCACCTGTTTACACTTAACGGAGTCAGAATGGAGCAGAAGGAAAAATACAGGCCCCAAGACGCACTCCTCGCATTTCAAGAGCCGAGCAGCCGCGTGGGCCTAGGGGCGAGCATCCTGGGCAGCACCGACACAGAACGTTCTCTCCTTGCCACAGGTTATGCTGATGGTGCTGACCGGCCCTGTCACCGTAGGTCTCAGGGAGACAGAGAGACCCAGGAGGTCGGAGGACGTCACTGACACACCAGAGCCCGGCCACAAAGCAACCAAAGCAAGTGGTTGGTCCTTGAGCACGTCAGTCACTTCTGCCCAACGTGAGCCTAAGCTTCACGGTCAGGGACTTGTCTAGCCAATTCAAAGTCAGACACAATCACTGAAACACATGCCCAAACACACCCCACCCAGGAGCCTGGCGAGCAGCAGGTAGACGATGCTTTGAATGAGCGAGCACCTGAATAAATGACCATAACACTGCGGGTGACCCGAGATCAGAGACACACCCCAGAAGCTAGGCAGCTGAATGGCTGTTAACAATTTCTCCCTAAGACTTCACAAGTCTTCCCAACCTAGTTTAGTTCTCAGAAACACTGTATTAAGCATCTCTGTGCACAACATTTTAATTCATTCTTTAGGACAGATCCTCAGATGTGAAATTGCCCTAAATTTCTACGATGAAAGAATGTTACCTCTTGGAGTGGGACACCACACTGTCTCTAGACCCAGTGTCAGCAAAGATTTCAATAAGCACTTGGGACAAGGTTAGGTGAAGAAGCCAAATGCAAAATTCTGATTATTCCAGGTATAGAAGTTATTGCCCTACATGTGAGTGTGTGCATGGGGTGTGCGTGCATGTGTGTGTGTGTGTGCACACGTGTGCCTGTACTACACAATCAAGAGAAGGGGAAAACAGAAAATGCAAGCAGAAGAATGGGTGTCCAAGAAACTGGTGTTAGCAGACAAGATCTTTAAAATAATTATGATGATTTGTTTAAAAATAAGAGGAAAAGATAGACAAAACGAATGAGACAGCGGAGAATGTTAAATACAGAATTGAAATACATATTAAAATATGAAATGGCGATCCTAGTACAATAAACACAAAATTTGAAATTGAGAACTCACTACATAAGATTTATAGGACAGAGCAGAAAACAGGGTTTGTGATCCAAGAGACAGAGCAACAGAAAATATCCAAACTGTAGCACAGAAAGAGAGAAGGAATGGAAAAAAAAAAACAAAAACAAGGCATTAAAGCTCTGAGGGACAGTCACCGGGACTACCCTCCCCCCAGTTAGTCCAACCAGGGAAGGGGAGTGGGTAAGAAGAGCAATAATATAAAGAAATAAGTCCAGAATTTTCCAAAACAAGTGACATATATCAACCAGAGAGCTAGCTGTAAATCCATGACACAATAGACTAAAGTTGGTTCCTAAATACCACAAAAATAGGCAAACATCTCGTGAGACCGAACAAGTTAAAAGGGAGAGAACGTAAAAATAAACTGTACAAGGAATGAAAATAGGGAATATAATTACAGAGATTTAAAACATAATGAGAAAACTAAGAACAATTTTCCACCTCAAAAAACTGAAAACCTGGCTTAATATAATTAACCTAACTAGAGCTAAAAAATAATCTGATAACTACAAGAGCAATTAAATCAACAGTTTAAAAAGTCTCCCACAAATACCAGTTTATATAATATACACAAAATCTACTCAATGTTCAAAGAAAAGATCAATTTAATATAAATTCTTATAGAGAACATAAAATAGAGAATGCTCAACCTACTCTATGAAGTCAGTTTATTTTTGAAACTCAAATCAGACAAGGACTCTATGAGAAAGGAAAAAAAATAGGCCAATCTCATTCTTAAGCACAGTTGAAAAAAATCCTAAACAAAAAACAACAACAGGAAGCCGAGTCCAACAGCTGTTTAGAAGATAGTGCTTAGCCAAAACCAGTGTGGCTCAGTGGATAGAGCGTCGGACTGCGGACTGAAGGGCCCCAGGTTCGATTCCGGTCAAGGGCATGTAACTTGGTTGCGGGCACATCCCCAGTAGGGGGTGCGCAAGAGGCAGCTGATCGATGTTTCTCTCTCATCGATGTTTCTGACTGTCTATCACTCTTCCTTCCTCTCTGTAAAAAATCAATAAAATATATTTAAAAAAAAAAAAAAAAAAGAAGAAGATAGTGCTTCGTGACCCAAGTAAGGTTCAACCCAGAATTCCAAAGTGACTTAACATTAATAAATCTATGAGAGTATTTATCCACATTAACAGGCATGGGTGTGGGGATCACATCAATTTCAATTGATGCAGGAAAATCATTTAATAAAGTTCAAAGGCCAGTAATGACTTTAAAAATTTTCTCAGACAACCAGGAGAGAACGTTCCACCAAAAACCTGCATTGTTTCTGGCAGTGAAACACTAGCATCTCCCTCTTTATAATAAGTAACAGGGTTAGTATGTTAATTATCACCACATCTGTACCGAGCACGGTGCTGGACGTCCTAGCCAGCTCCACGTGCTCAGTAAAGGAAACACGTGATTGCCAGAGCAAAGGGAAAGCAGCAGACTTCCCATTCACAGGGGAAGGGATTGTGTACATCAAGCAGGTCAAAGTCGCAGCCCGCGGGCCACGGGTCTCGTTTATTCGGCCCGTGTTAGCCTTTGGGTTTGACATGCTTGGTGGACACAGACAATCAGAGAATATACACAGCGTCTGTTAAGATCAGAGTGAGAATGAAGCAAGGAACTAGATAGAAGATGAGCACACAAAAAATCAACAGCATTTTCTATGCCAATCAAAAAAAAAATCCTAACCTGGAGGAAACATTACAGTAAAAAATGATGAACCCTGAGAGACTAAAGAGGACCTAAGTAAACATATGTAGAGAGCATATTCTTGAAGAGGAAGAGTCAGACCATAAAAATGTCATTCTCTCAGACCCTGGCTGGGTCGCTCAGTTAGAGCAGTGGTCGGCAAACTCATTAGTCAACAGAGCCAAATATCAACAGTACAACGATTGAAATTTCTTTGGAGAGCCAAAAACCGACTTCTGCGCATGGGCCACGAAGTTTCAGTCGCACTGTACGTGCGCGCCCGCACGTGGTATTTTGTGGAAGAGCCACACTCAAGGGGCCAAAGAGCCGCATGTGGCTCGCGAGCCGCAGTTTGCCGACCACTGAGTTAGAAGGTCAAATCGTGATACCCAAGGTTGCGGGTTCAGTCCCAGTCAGGGCACATATAAGAACCAACCAATCTAATAATAAAAACGTAATATGCTAATTAGACCGGACGTCCTTCTGGGCGGCCTTCCGGACAAAGCCGGGGCTGCGAGGGAAGCCCGGGTCCCAAGTGCCAGAGGGAAGTCGGTGCCGGCAGCCGGGGAAGGAAGGCCTACTCTTACACGAATTTCATGCATCGGGCCTCTAGTGAATGCATAAACAAGTGGAACAACAAATCTCCCTCCCTCCCTCCTTCCCTCCCCTCTTTTTCAAATCAATCAATAAATTTTTTTTAAAGATGTCATTCTCTCCACATCCATCTATAGATCCAAGTGCCTCCAAACAAAACACCAAAGGCCTTTCCCAAGAATTTAACAAGCAGATTCTGAAATCTGTGTGACCGCAATGTGAGGACTTACCCCCGATGTTAAAAGTGGCCTACAGCTATGTAATTAGTACAGTGTAGTATTAGTACAGAAACAGAACCATAAAGCAAAAGAATCATAAATTCAATTATGTTTGACCCTATGAAAATTAACAACCCCTGTCCATCTAAGAAGGTAAAGAAAAAGAAAAAGTAAGCCACCAGCTGGGACATCCCTGAAGCCTGTATAACCAACCAAGGAACAGGACCCAGAAGATATAAAACACTGCCATAAAGCAGTAAGAAACGGACCACCCCGTTGAAATACAGCCTTACGCACAGGCGTTGTGCAGATGAGGAATCACGAATGGCAACGTGAAAAGGTTGCCTCACTGGCAATCGGGGAACTGCATGTTAACATCACACGGAGACACTAGCTTCTACCCAACGGTTGGCCACTGTTAAGTCATCCCCAGTCTTGGGAAGCATACCCATCAACCCCCAGGAGTCTCATCGGCTTCGACCATTCTTACTGAACAGTATCGTCTTGTAACACGAACGCCGACAGGGCAATGACTGTGCCCCGAGTGTGCGTACCCCCAGGAGGAACTGTGACGAGTGTGCACAGGAGCAGCGTACAGAGCGATCACAGAGGCAGGGGTGACAGCCAAAGCCGGCAACAATTCAAGTGCCCAGCGACAGGAGAACAGAGAAGTGCAGGAACCAGCGGCGTAGTCGTACGATGACATGCTATGATGTACAATGAGCTCCACGCAGCAACGCGGGCGGAACTCAGAAACGTCATTCTGAGGAAGAAGCCCAGTCTCGGAATACCAGACAGCATAACATCCTTTTAGAGTCTCCGAACAAGACCCGCTGAACGACACCCTGCGAGGAGCGGAGAGGTGGTCAAACCAGACACAACTGAAAAGCAAGAGAACGATACACAGAAAATCCCACACACGGATAACCGGGGGTGGGAAGGGGGCGGGAGGGAGGGGGGGGCTCACACAGATGAAGTCCATGGGACTGCTGGTGTGAATGTGGACAGGGGTCCTGATCACCATTTTCATTTTATAATTTACCCATAACTCACATTCTTTTTTTTTTTAAATATATTTTATTGATATTTCACAGAGAGGAAGGGAGAGGGGTAGAGAGCTAGAAACATCGATGAGAGAGAAACATCAATCAGCTGCCTCCTGCACACCTCCCACTGGGGATGTGCCTGCAACCAAGGTACATGCCCTTGACCGGAATCGAACCCGGGACCCTTCAGTCCGCAGGCCGACGCTCTATCCACTGAGCCAAACCGGTTTCGGCATAACTCACATTCTTTAGTGTGCATTAAGTAACATGATGTTAAAAAGAAAAAAAAAAAAAAAGGAGAGAGAGAGAAAAGAAGGGAGAAGAAAAAGGAAAAACTTCATCAGGAAAATAGGGAAGACCAAGTTCATACAGTCAATGCCACTGAGGTGGAATTCCATAAGAAGAACACGGACGGAGCCTGGACATGTCACGCGATGATTAGTAAACAGCAACGGAACGTGACCAGGGACTGACTCTTATGCTGAGAGAAACTTTCAAAACTTCAAGCAATCATCTGAGATTGAAAAAGGGGTTGGTCTCACCACCGTACCGTGTGTGGATAAACGTTTCCATGTAAGCCAAGACCTTGTAAGTTAATGCATGTGCCTGTGTGTTTCCTCAGCACCTCCAGAGACGTGGTGCCACTGAGGGGATGTGGGCATTTCCATACAACAGAAGTCACACCGCTCACGTGGAAGCATTTGGCGACCAGCACAGCAGTTACAGCCATCTGCATCCATTACGCGCCTGTGGACACCCGTGAGAGCCATCCGCATGACCATGGACACCATTCTTATTTTCTCAGGTGTGTGCATGGCGGTGGGATATGTACACACCTATCACCCCCCCGCCCCCAGAGCACCACTAGAGGCACACGCGGGTCCCTGTTGGCCATAAGAAGAAAAGACCCATTTTCCCATCTTTTAAACACACCCCCACCACTTCCACCTCTCCCACCACGGGTACAAATTCTCCACAAAAATCTGATTAAATCTCTCTAGACTTCCCCACAAAGCTCCACCCCAGAATTTATCACTATTTCTGCTTCGAGTTGGAAACGAGAAAAAAAACACACACACACAAAGAACAAGTCAGTGTCTGAATCCAATTCCATATGAAAACATTTAAAATACATTAGATTTTTGGTCAAGATGAAAGACACACACACAAAAAATCTAGCAATCTATTCTAATTGGGTTCCCATGGTAACTGTACAATTGGGTTTTTCAATATAACATCCCTAAGGCCCCATGCACACTTGTAAAATAGACTTCAAACAGCCTGGGTTGTTTTCCCATTACAGCACTCCCAGGAAGATCAATTACGACACCCCCCTGCCCTGGCCATTAGTGGCAGGAGGCGTTAGCACCACCGGCCGTATTAGCACCAGTCACAGAAGGAAACACCACATATCATGATAATTATATCAAACGAATCATACACTTCAGAGCCATCAAACCTGTTCTGGGTAATAAACCGGTCCTGCTGCTGTCACAGAACCACATGGAGGAAATGGGTGGACTCGAGCCCCACCGCACGCCACACCGGCGTGCCTCTCATCGATTGCAAGGATACACAGAATCAATCATTAATAATTACATTATGAGATGACCCTCAAGGTTAATCATATTCTTAGAGACTCTCACTATGGAATTAAACAACAAACATAGCCTTGCTGGTAAATAAATAAGTAAAACGGAACTGAGGATTCAAATCCACCTTTTAAATATTAATGGCACGCTGGGGACCAAAGCGCACCCCCTCGCCAGGGACCTAAGCTTCTGCATGGACCAGTCTCCCTGCCACAGGTGGGCCCGAGGCAGGTCCCAGGGCCCCGGTGCCGTGGGCACGGAGGGCGTCAGGAATGGTAACATCCTTAGGTAAAGTTAACAACCTACGTGTCTGCAACAATCCTAGAAATCCCTGCAGACCTGATGCGTGCTGCGGGCCTGCGGACCTGGAGACTGGTGTAAATGTAGCACCCGCTTACTTCCACATGTCCCCCCCATCAAGGCCACGGATGTAACACAGGCCAGTGTGGGACAAATGTGGGCCAGCAGTTTCCCGTGAGAAATGGCTAGTCCCCAACTCAACGGAGACCTCCACAAGACATCTTAGCAAGAAAAGTAGCAAACGGCACGGTCGTTCGCATTCTAGTTGGTGTCCGCTAGGATGACCACAAGCTGCTCCTTGGTCCAGGCTGGATAGCGACTGAACTGACACCCCTCGAGAAAAAAAATCAACCAATGAAAACATCCCAACCGAAACGTCCAGACTGGCTCCCTAACGCCTGCCTGAACTTCGGTCCTCCGCTGGTCTCTCCTCTCGCCTCGCCTTTTCCCATCAGGCCTGGGTGCACTAGAGCACATCCATGGCTCCAGAAGAACGCCTGGCCGCCATCCAGGGCCCGCTAGGAGCCTCTTGCCCGGCCTGCTGCCTCCCTTTCCTGCAACCCTGGGGCCAACGACGCAGCTGGCTGCTCAGAGAGTCCACAGCAAGGTGTGTTTGGCATCCTTCGCTGGGCCTCCCATCCAGTACAAGCCCACACCAGGCCCTGGAGAGCTTCTAGCGGGGACTTCCTGCAGCGAGAGATGGAGGCACACAAGTAGAGCGGAAACTCAGTGGAAGTGGGATGGGCCCCCGGAGAGGGGACATTCTAGGGCTGAAGGGGCTGCTGGAGGAGCTGAGAAGCGGGAGGATTGGGAGAGACACCAGGGCGGAGAGCTGGTGTGGGCTCCCCACGGAGTGTGAGGGGCTCCAAGAAGGCCTCCTTCCCACTCAGTCTCAGAGCACAGCACGATGCCCAGGCTGCTAGAGAACGTGCCAGACCGGAGGTGCGGGGCTCTGGGCTGAAGCGGAGTCAGGATGAGTCTCTGAGGCTCATTCCCTCTGGGACCTGGCAGGAAGGAGGGTTTCCCTGGAGCAGGTCTAGACCCAGGCATTCAATGGAAGGAGGGGGAGCGAGAAGTGACTCTCCCTCACCCATGTACTGGGTGCCACGCGTGCATGTCTGGGGCCTCCCTGTGATGGATCCTGTGCTGGCACGCAGCCCCGTTGGGTCTGGAGCAGGTTAGCATCCCCAGGAGGTTTGTCCAGTGCCCTCAGGGACAGAGGCGCGAAACGGCTGCATGGACAAGCGAGGCCAAAGCAACTGAGGTCACTGAGGCTGCAGCCGGCAGCTTCCTCCCGGCGGTGAGGGCATGAGATAGACATGAGCACGCAGAGTCTAAATCTAGAGCTCACGTGCACTTTGCTCTGTACCCCAAGGGGCAGCCCCAAGTCTGAGAGGTGAATGGAGGTGGCCTGGCCCAACGCGGAGAACATGCCACTTCCCTGCGGCTTCCTGAAGGTGACCCTGCAGAAAGGTAAAGGCCTGCAGCCTGGAGCCAGTGTCCTGTCGCCGGGTCACACGGAATAAAGTGCAGGTGCTAAGGAGCACCCAGCAGCCAACACGGATCAGGAACGCGCAGCCGTGATCCAGGTTTCCCATGCGTCATCGGGAGTTTCCACGGGATCGCCAGGCACACGCTTTGGCGCGGAAACTACTAGAACACTTGTTTAGGGCAACAGAAAGAGTATTTATTTAACCCTCCTGGAACCCATCCTGTTTTACTTGCTGTGATACTCAATGGGCAGGAGTAAAAGCACGTTGGGCCCAAAGAAGAAATCTCAACACTCAGAGGAGGAAAATCGCCGAGGAAATGAGAAGCATGACCTTTGCGGGCCTCGCTGGGGTGACAAGCAGAGCAGGGAAGGCCGTGAGCCCAGCAACGTGACCTCAGTCCCCCGGGGAAATGAAACAAGACTCTGGGCGATGCTCTGATCTCACCGGCGGCAGAAATAAACAAATTTTTTTAAAAGCCAAGAGGAAGTCTTGGAGCCGATACTTTCGTAGGAAAAAAAGACCCTCAACTAATTATGGCTTAATCTCACGCGGATTCAAGCTAACCATTGGGGGACAGTGAAGCGTTACGGAGGTCCCTGGAATCAGAGTGTCTGGGTAACAAAGCACCCCGGCCGCCCGGACCCTGTTTTAGCATCTAAAGTCCCACGTCCAGGGACCATGGAAGACAGGGACGTGGACGGATGGTGTGGGAACGCGGCCATCAGCAAACACGCCCGGAGCTCAGCGCATCCATCTGCCTCGACAGCCCCTCTGATGATAAGACGACGCTGACAGAAACAAATTCTTCTGCACAATAAAGAATAGCACACCTGGGCTTTCCCTGGGATAGCTGGCTAAACTCAGTAACTTTGGGAAATACATCATTTCTTTTCTTCGCCCAGCCTTCTAGGAAGTCCCGCTGGAGTGTGAACGCCTTACTCCTAAGAGCAGCTGCAAACACTGAGGACACATCCGATCAGGTGCCGAGCTACGGACACCATGCGCACCCTCCTCTGATTTCGTCATCCCACACCCGCACGCCCTTGACCTAGGTGACAAGGTCAGGACACCGGGACTTGGAAATGCCATTTCTCAGGAGCTTCGCCGAGTCTGGCTTTGACCACTGCTGCAGGGTACAAAGGTCTGCACTGCCAGGCCGCCTCCACGTGCCTTATCCTTGACCACATACCCACACCCATTCGGCTGGCACTCGGATGCTCCACCTCCTTCCTCTGGCACCCACCCTCACCCGAGCCCCGCCCCCCTCAAACAAGGAGGGGTGTACACGAACACTTTCCATTAAGGGCAAGGCCACAGGTCCAGTCTCACGCCACCGAGGCCTCACTGCGCCCAGCCCTCCACTGGAGTGGCCCGTCCTCAGCACCCTCAAGCAGGGCCCACGTGGGGGCACTGCTCTCCCCATGATGCCAAGGATAATGCCTGGTCACACTGGTGTTAGAATGTAACTGAACACAGGTATGCATTTATCTTGGCCCCATCTTGCCCTAGAAGGACCTCTAGGGATTCCTATGTCACCATTACAAAGGCAGCCTGGCCTGCTGGGCGGTTAAAAGGCTGCAGGAGGTTACAAAGCCACCTGGCCGAGCTCAGAGCCCTCCTCCTGTCCCCGTGGGCCATGCAGGTCCCTCAGCCTCCCAGGGCCAGTCCCCTCCCAGGCCGAACCGGGATGCTAATGGTGCCTATGTCATCGGGGGGCGGAGTGTGAGGACGGGGTAAGACGGTCTGTGAAAGCAGCCAGCACAGGAAGCCTTCAGTAAGTGTTACTATGAGCAATATCATTATCACACCGGCCGGAATCTTCTGGAGCTTGACTAACTCTACCAGGCCCATCCAGATATGAAGGTAAAGAGATATCCCCAAATAAGACCCATTTACACACACACACACACATACACACACACAACTATCGTAGAGGTTCTAGTCTTGACAAAGCCTACTTGATGGACCACGTAACCCCCCCCCCCCCACTGTGGTGTGAGCAGTCACACATGGGGAAATACTGTCAACATGCCGGTGTCACTGCTGGTTCCTGGCCACTGTCACAGTGTCAGATTTTGTGTTTGGTCCTTTGGGAAGTTCTTTCGATTTAACAGACGATTAATGTCAAGCCTTCCAGAGGCAGGGGCTGGGGGCTGTCAGAGACTGGCAGTGCCCGCTGGGAAACGCGCGCGAAGCCCGCTTGCCGGTTCTAGGCCCAGACACCGTGCGCTTGTCAGCGGCCTGGCATACCTGAGCGCTCGGAACAGTGCCACCTGAGCGGAAAGCACCTGAGACCAGCGCTTCGGCAGCTCTCCGTAATGTCCGTTGTGAAAAACAGACACAGCAGAGAGAACCACTTCCTCAGACACAAAAGGCATTTTAGAAACCCAGCGAATGAGCACCGAGCTACGGCATGCTCCGGACCAAACATGGTCCGTGAACTCCTGGAATCAGACACGCGGGAAGTGGACAGCAGTTAGCCGGGACCCCATCTCTACTCCTGCCTCCACCAAACACAGCTTTGTGACTCTGAACTAACAAATGTCAGTGATGGTTATTCAGGACTCGCCCTGTGCCCAGTCTGGTGTGATCCCCAAATGTGATCCCTCCCAGTAGTCCACAGTAGCTTTATGGATGGTAGTGCCATCTGTCTTATTTTTGGAGAAACCAAGGCTTGGAAAGATTAATTGACTTTACTCAAGGTCACAGATAGTAACTAGTGGAACCAGGTCCAAACCGAAGCTCTGTTCCCAGAGCCTGCACTCTTAAGTCCGTGTATACTGTCCCCAATGAGGGGTTGGGTTATGTGTAGATCTGTAAAATGATGCTGTCGGACACCGGGACTTGGAAATGCCATTTCTCAGGAGCTTCACCGAGTCTGGCTTTGACCACTGCTGAAGTGTACAAAGGTCTGCACCGGGGCTGGAGGGAAACAGGATGCTGACTGGATCAGAGGGAGACAAGGATGCTGATTGGACTGGAGGGAAACAAGGATTCTCGTTGGTTCCTCACCTTTTTCCAGTTACAGTTTCATCCGTTTTACAGGACTGTGGTTCCAAATTGAGATTTCTATCCAGACAGTAATTCATACACCATAAAGTATTCATTTCTTATTCCACGTGCTTACACTTGTCCAGGTAGACAGAAAAAGCATGATCTCCTCCATCCAACAGATGAGGGAGCTGGGGGTTTAGCCGTTGCCCAAAGTCACCCAGCTAGGAAATGGCTTCACCAGAACCTCTCCCTGGTTCTCCCCTCACATCCCTGGCTCTTATACACTAAAAATTCAACTCAGTTCCACAGGAATGTATTCGGGTGTGTAGCTGAACTTCGTGAACCTTCACCTCAGACCATGGAAATGCGTCTATCCCAGGGGTGGGCAAACTTTTTGACTCGAGGGCCACAATGGGTTCTTAAACTGGACCGGAGGGCCGGAACAAAAGCATGGATGGAGTGTTTGTGTGAACTAATATAAATTCAAAGTAAAGGAGCGGAGGGGAGAGCAAGAGAACCGGATAGAACAGCCGGATCCGGCCCGCGGGCCGTAGTTTGCCCACGGCTGGTCTATCCACAGCGGGAGAGCAAAGGAAAGAGGGGGGTGAAACACAGCGTGGCTGTCCGTGCCTAACCCGTGTTTGCAAAACTCACGCCGAAGTTCTGGTAACATCTGCATCTCTGTCGGAACCACAAGCCCGAAGACTGTACCGCTGTGACAGCATGTTCGGTTTGCAATTTGAAGAGATTCACACGTCCCTGAGGAGTTACAAAACCATGCACCTAGATCCACACGCGCAGGCACCTGAGAACGGCGCCTGCGAATGGATCTCTCTGGAAGGGGAGCTCGCAGCCTGTCGGGTGGAAAGCACTACTTCCAGGGCCACACTGATGTATTTCCCTGCAGGTGCTCCAATGTTAGGGTCCCCTAGACCCTCCTGGGGAGCGAGCAGAGACTCAGGTCCCCAGCTCCTGATCCAGCAGGTCTGCCAATAACCTATGTTTTCCGCAGCGCCCTGGGAATTCTGAGGCCAGCAGGGCGCCGACGCCGCTCCCCTATGCTCATGGCCACCCCACTCCAAGGAGAGCGACAGGTCCCCCGTTCCAGGGGTGGCTCTCACGAATGACACCAGAGACGGTCAACATCTGAAAGTGGTCCCTACTTTCAGTCCTTTTGACTGGGAGTCAACCGTAGCTAAAAGTTTTCAAAGAAATGACAAATAACTACTGCTTACTGATTACATTTCCACATTGAAATGTCCAATCCCCTTTGTTGCCCGAGACTCAGCTCACTCTCTTCCCCCATCTCCAGACCTCGGAGCAGGCGCTGCCGGAATGGCCCAATCTGTCCATAAGGCAGGAGTTTCTTAAACTGCTATCCATACGACTCAATTTGTCAGTAAAAACTGCCACCGGCGCTGCGCTTGCAGAAAAATGCCCATAAATGCATTATTGCGACGGGCAGATCGATGTCCATCATAAAAACAAATAGATTTAACAAGTGCCTGCTTTTCCGAGCGATGCCATTGGTGGACTGCACATTCGGGCTGGCCCTGGACTTCTGGGAATGGGCCATAGCGCCAGGGTTGGCTACTCCGCTGACTTCACAAGTGATACGGGCAGGAAATTATTCCAACAAGAAAATTTTCCAAGTAGTAAAGTGAACACAGTAGGCACGGAGTGCTCTCTCACAGTTCCTCTCGCGGTTACACAGGTGCACACGCGAAAACAAGTGTGACAACCGTAAGAAAACGTGTCTGTCGAATTGGTAACTGGTTTTACCGCGGCTACATCACAGGCCAAGTGAGTTTATTCCCTCCCTGGAGACGCCCACTCCTTCGGCAAGCCCCCAATCTGAAAGAAAACAACGTGTGGTACACACACACACACACACACACACACACACAAGTTTCAGCAATCCGCCCATGGCGAGGGCGTGACTGCTGTGTCTGCGGCCCCTGGACCATCCCAGTTAGCTGTTTAACTGGAGCAGACAGGAGGGGGGCTGCCCCAGACTGGATTCACTTCCAGGGACCGTGCACTTTGGCAAGACACTGCTTGTGACAGATTTACACGTGAGTCCGAGCAGCCCAGACCACTCGAATTCCTTCAAAGGTCACAAAAGGTCACAAAAATGATTCATTCCTCTTCTTAGACAGTTCACTTTCACAGCCATAGAAAGGCGCAGTTACTCACTGTAGTCTAGATATTCAGTATATGGTTTCCCCGAACCCTACCGCCCTCCTATAGAAGCTTTATATCGCTGTAAGCTTCTCTAAGTCAGAAGAAAACTGGACTCTTTCCACTGACCAACAGATACGTGGCAGTTACCCAAATGTCGCAGAAAGTCCATCCCACAGGGTTCTGTCTACAACACTGCGTCTCCCTGGGCCCAGCACCAGCGGAGTAGGGACAACAATCAACCAAGGGCAGCAGCCTCCTGAACACACCCCCTTTTAGATTAACCACTCACACTCACTTCACACCAAGAACGGGGCGTGGGTGGCTCATTTACCATGCGCATATATGCAAATACTGGCACACAGTCCCCGCCCACTCAATGGTGATATTGTAGTTTATGTGCATGACTGTATCATCTTTCAGGTTTCCTTTAAATCATATTCTATGGTAACACCCATCGCTTTCAGAAAGTAGCTGTCAGAAGCTCCCATCCCAGGGAACAGGGTCAGGGGGGGACTGTGACAGAGGCCCCCGGAGCTCAGGGCCTTCCAGAGCCCAGAGCCCAGTGTGCCCACCTGGAGTGAGCAGAGACACACACACAGGAAGTCATGACCCTCGGGGATCGTGGACTTAGAAGAGGAAGTCTACTCCAGGCAAGAGCATCAGGCAGGGTCCGAGCGACGTGTGAAAATGACCTGACGGGTGGTAACTGAGGACCACAGGAAAGAGTTCAGAAAATGGGGTTCTGCTTCCTTTCCTTTCCTACCAAGGAGAAAAGACCTGCATCTGGGAAAGGGCATCCATGCCCCAAAAAGGAAGCTGGAACAGGGCAATCTGGGTGGTTTGAACCACTGGCTTCTAAATATCCTCTGTACAACGTGGATGTTCCCCCCACGTCCCGTGTGGTTCAGGTTCAGGTTCAGGGTTCGGGCTCTGGAGGAGGCCACACGCAAATGAAAGAGACAGGGGTGGGCAAACTTTTTGACTCGAGGGCCACAATGGGTTCTTAAACTGGACCGGAGGGCCGGAACAAAAGCATGGATGGAGTGTTTGTGTGAACTAATATAAATTCAAAGTAAAGGAGCGGAGGGGAGAGCAAGAGAACCGGATAGAACAGCCGGATCCGGCCCGCGGGCCATAGTTTGCCCACGGCTGGACTAGAAAGTATTAACTTGGAAATACTGGGGGCCAGGCGGGAGCCCAGCTCAAGAGGAAGGACTCCGCTTTGCTCTGGCCTTGCGATCCCTTTTATTCAGGTTCGGGATCCACCCATAGCCCTTAGGCCGGCAATTCCAGTAATAGCTCCGTGATAGCCCATCAGCAAGGATTTACTAAGACTAAAAGCTGGAAGTTGCTCAGCTCCCTTTGTCTCAACTAGACAGTGGGTGCAGAGCTCTGACCTTTCAGAGCTCAAGGTCTCCGGCCTTCCGGGTTCCTTGTCCACCCCTCTCTGCTAGTGAGGACAAGGGGGCTTCCAACAGTACCATAAGAAAAATAAAACTTAGTTTGGTAAGTGTATATTATTAAAAAATACTGAGAATGGTAAACTGTGTTGGGTTCCTGAGAAAAAGGCTGGAGGAGAAACAGCGGGAATGTCCACAAGGTCGGTTCTTCCGCAGGCCTGGCCCCCCCTCCTTCCCGTAGGAAGGAAGGACAAGCCCGCGGGGAACGTGGGACAGGGGCCCACGTGGAAGACCAGGCCCAGGTGAGGCCAGTCAGGCCCCAAACAGAGAGAACAAGAAAGGTCTGAGGATCCCAGCAGCGGAACAGGAGTGAGGGCTACCAGTGGGTCAGCCGGGCTCCGCAGGCAAAGCCTTTTAACACAGTGTCTGATGAGAGTGAAACCGAGCTCCTCAGGCCACGCGGAAGGTGGGTGGGGAGACTGTGCCGAGGCCTGGCTCACCCGGCCCCATGGTCACAGGTGCAGCCCTCCTGTTCAGTGCTAACCAAGAGCAGAGCCAGGAAGCGAGGCCGGCAGGGCAGGCCAGCCCTCTGCTGCTTGCAGACCCAGGGCCTTAGCAAGTGTGGGCCCACTGTGAAGTGCCCCACGGCAATGCCGTGTGAGTTAACCCAGGACCGCCCACCGCCTGGGTGGAGGTCCACACCCCCACGCCCCACTGTGCCATTGGCTGCTTTGAATCTTTTTCATCTCCCTGAGTGTCTAATCCCGGAGTGGGGAACGTCCGGCCCTGCCCAAGCATTAGGGGTGAGTTAATTAAATGTTTGACCAAATAGAGCAGGCTAATTTTTAAGTTGATCATTTTGTATGGCCCATGGATGATGCTATAAATATCCCAAGGCCCTTGGCAGAGAAAAGGTTCCCACCCCTGGTCTAACCCACGGAGGAGGGAGGACGCGGGAGAACCAACACACCATCTCCCATCTTCTGTCTGGGGATGGGGAGGGGAAGCCTTGCTCCAAGACTCACGGGTTCCATGTGAATGACCAGGCTCTTGGCCTTCAACAGCTTCACCTTCTCCCTCCACCAGCTGTGGCCCCTCTCAGATGACGGGCTACCCAACCAAGCAAACGCTGTGCTCGCACATGGGAATGATGGGGCCGGTGTGGATGGCTCTCAGAGGCCACCTGTCTACTCCAGGTGCGCATGGAGGCTATGGGGTGTGGTGTATACAAACCCCAGCACGGTAACGAGGACCCCACCTGGTCCTCCTCTCCACGGCCTCAAACCAGACAGAGACTGGAATTCTGCACAAGGAGTGTGCTGAGGCCTTGCGGCAAGGAGAGGCCCGAGGAGGGGCTTCTGGAAGCTTCTTGGGAACTAAAGGGGAGCGGCGGCCGCCTTGGCGCTGGTGAGCAGGGCAGGGCAGGAGGTGGCCAGTGATGGCGTGAAGGTGTTGGCCACCTGGAGGTAGCGCAGGGACGGCCAGGTGCCCACAGGGCAAACCAGACACACGTGTGCACACCTGGACACACCTGAGCGTACCTGGGCCCCCGTGCAGGTGGGTGGGGGGTAGGGCGGGCTCCACCAGGACAGTGAGATGAGGGAGCCCGCAGGGCCACTGGAGGGGGCGGGGGCTGGACTGTCCCACGTGTCCCACGGGCAGCAGACGCCGCCCTCCTCAGGGCGAGCCCTGAACTTGGGCAGGAGAGAGGTCACCCGGACACTCACCGCGAAGCCCAAGGCTCCGACCTGGAGCAGCTGGGAGCGCAGGGGAGCGAGGCGGTCTGGGCGCCAGGGCTGCCTGGGCACGTCCGGGGCGCGGGGGCGGGGCCTGGGCTCGCGGGAAATGGGACGCGGGCGCGCGGGGGCGGGGCCTGGACAGAGGAAACCCGGGCGCAGGCAGGGGCGGGGCCGAGCGCGGGCACCGCCTCCCCGCCCTGAGCGCCGCGGGGTCGGAGCATGCGCAGTGCGGCGCCCGGGCTGACCCCGCTCTGCGCAGCCTCACAGAGGAAAATAACAACAAAATTGAATCAGGATGCCTGCTGGGTGTCCTGACAAGTGTATTGTGGTGCAGTTTCACAGTTAATGCATAAATAGTACTTTTCTTTTTACCTGGATAGTGTTTTAACATGAACCCCTAAGCTGTTAATAAAAAGAGGCTAGCTGGTGTTTGCCTCCCTGATCCCCAGGGCAGGACAGAAAGGCAGTTTGGTGATCCAGCTGCTAGTGAGGTGGATGATGTGAATGTCCAGGGGGTGAGTGAGGAAGGGAAAGGGGTGTGGGGCATCCAGGTGAGGCGCCTGGGCCTGGCCCTGGCTCTGCTGCAGGGACCCCGTCGCCTGCGTTGGGGAGATTGAAGGATGCTGCAGGTACCTTCACAAGGGGCTCCAGGTTCAGGAGCCAAAGTGAGGTCTCAGAGCCACCCTGGCCCAAGGACAAGACCTGCTAAGGCCTGAGACTCTGAATTGTGGTATCTTGGACTCTCCAGTGAGCAGAACTAAAACCACACTTCCGGCACTTCCTGGCAAATTCTTCCCTCCTTGGTGATAATTTTCAAAAACTCAAGTCATTTTCTCAAAGCTCCCCCATGCCTTGTCGCTGTCCCATTGCACCACACACTCCCCTTCCTGTTGTTAGAGCAACATAAGCATAGTGCCACCCCAAGGAACCCTCCTGGTGGGCAAGGAGCACAGGTGAGGAGGCTGGCTGGGCCTGCCAGCCTAGTACTGTGTGGGCACCTGCCTTCTCCACCTGCCGGATGGCAGCCTGGCACCACGTGGGCCAGGTGCCTCTGCGGGTTCCCGTCGTGTATTAACAAATCCCATCCCATCCTCCAGACACTGGTTCCCAGGAAGGACTTCGGCAGAAGTGGTAGACAGCCCCAGCTTCGTGTCCTCGCTTCCCTCGGACGTCACCAGCCTCCCAGCGTGTCCTCAAGACCAGCCCGCCTCCTCCGGGCCGCGGGAACAACGGTAATAATTTGCATCTCCTTTTGCAGCCCAAGAAATGCGTTTAATAAGCCTCCTTCCCAGCTACTTTTGTGACATGAGACCATTTACAACAAAGCTGTCTTCAGTAGTCAAACTTAATCCCCACTACCCTGCCTCAGGGAAAAGAGGGGATTTTGTAATGATCACATAAAACCTTGTGTGGTTTGAAAGCCCTGAACTCCGGACAAACGTGCCAGGGCCACGTAACAAAAGGAACATGTCGGAGAGCTTGCCACTGTTGGTGTTTTACATACAGTTTTCTCTTCGGATAGCGTCTCCAGTGGAAGGCTCCCCGATGAACACAATTGATTTTCTCAGCCCCGGGTTCCTGTACAGGCTGGAGCCAAGAGCCGGCCGGAGTCAGCGCCTTGGCCCTGGCTGGTGCAGTCCCAATGGGTTTGGACAGGTGAGGGCCTCTGGGGGGTCTGGAGCAGGGAAAGGGGGCCCTCAGGACCAGGAGCCGGTGCCAGGGGTCTCTGGGAGCTATCATCGTGCGTGTGCAGCCCCTACGGCATCTCCAAGGAGGCCAGAGCATGCACGGCGCCGTGCGGAGCATCGCCACACGGAGCTCACCGGTGGAGCAGCCAGGCTCTCTGCTCGGGTTGCGGGGATGATGCAGGAAAGGCCTGAAAGAGAAAATGAACCCCATTGGCTGCTATCCCGGGAAGTGCCCGCACAGGGTAAGGGCCATTGTCTGTTGTGGGATGTGACCATTGGACAGAGACCACGGCGGGTCTGACCTCGCTCGTCCTTCCAAAATGTGGCGACTTTGGAGAACTGACTGCCGGACAATGTATATAACACATGGAATCCGTGCAGCTTCCGGTGTGTGTCTGGATCCATGGGCTCAGAGAAGGCCCTGTGCTTTGGGGGAGGCCGCCCGCCTGCCTTGGGCTGTCTGGCTGTGGATGGCTCGGGGTGGGGGGTTTCCTGGGATGGTGGCCTTTTGGAAACAGGCTCCCACACTCATTACCAAGTGTTTTGGATCCATTTTCGGGAAGGGCTCTGCAGGTAACACACTGCCTGCGGTCTGGGTAGAGTCTTTTAAGTGGTGTGAAGTGCACCCGGGCGCCCCGAGGAAGGGGGTCTCCCCGCAGCCTCCGCCTTCGGGGTGAGCAGAAGCACCTGGCTCACTGTGACTTGGAAATTAATGCAAGAGACGTGGGGATTGGGATGCTGAGACTGTGCTCCGTCCTCGTTTGCGCTGCCTGGGAAATGGCAAATGAGAAGCAAGACAGGGAAGCCCCCCACGCCAGGTGCTCTGTCTCGACTCCAAGATATTAATCTGGGAAGGGCAAGCAGCGCGTCCCTTCCGAGGGGACGGCCCCCGTCTCGCCCCAGGGCACTGATTTAAAATAACACGAGGAGGCAACATTGGGAAGAGCCCCAGACACGTGGGCAGCAGAACTATGGTGCCGGCGGGGCGGTGGCGGTCCGTCCCGGGTCCCATTGTCTGCTAGGCAATCTGGGGAGTCAGGAATGAGAGCGCGGGGTCCTAGGAGTGGTCCCTCCATCTGTCTCACCAACAGCCACTGCAGACGAAGCCCTGCTGGCCCAGCAGGGGCCATGTGGCGCCAGGGGCCATCATAGCCATCTTTGCCGGGAGGGGCTCCCGTGGAGATAGAGAGGAAGGCCCCAACCCGCCCTGTTGAGCCCCTGGATCTAGCCTGATCTGAAGGTGGCCATCCCTGGACTTCTCATGTCTGTGTGACAATGAATTATTTTGTTTGAATAAACAAGTTTGAGTTGCTTTTGTAATCAAGAGTCGCAGGGGTCCTCAAACTACGGCCCGCGGGCCACATGCGGCCCGCCAAGGACATTTATCCGGCCCGCCAGGTGCCGCTGCCTGTCCTGCTTAGCAGCCGACGCGTCCCGGGCCCGCAGTGCGCATAGGAATTTGTTCATAGTTTTTTTTTTAAAAAAACTATAGTCCGGCCCTCCCACGGTCTGAGGGACAGTGAACTGGCCCCCTGTTTAAAAAGTTTGAGGACCCCTGGTCGAGTAATACAAGTGTACCTGGGCACTGTGCTACCTGTCTTTACTTGTGTTATCCTTTTAAAAACTCACAGCTTTGCCTGGCCAGCATGGCTCAGTGGTTGAGCGTCAACCTATGAACCAGGAGGTCAGGGTTAAATTCCTGGTCAGGGCACCCGCCTGGATTGTGGGTTCGATCCCCAGTAGTGGGCGGGCAGGAGGCAGCCAATCGATCCATGATTCTTTCTCATCATTGATGTTTTTATCTCTCTTTCCCTCTTCCTCCCTCTTTGAAATCAAGAAAAACGTTAAAAAAAACACACAAAAAAAAACACACCTCACAGATCTGTGAGATGAGCATCATTGTACCCATTTTACAGCGAGGAGACTGAGGAGGGAAGAGGTCAGGTTGCTTGCGCACAGCTACTTGGCGACAAAATGGTAGTGCTAGGACTTAGTTGTGTGGAGTTATTGATCCCCAAGGTCCAATGCTTTCTAAGTATATTCTCAATTCCTCAGAATATGGGATTAGAGAGGGGGAAGGAAGGAAGAAAGAAAGGAGAGAGAGAGAGAGAGAGAGAGAGAGAGAGAGAGAGAGAGAGAGAGAAGCAGGGAGGCATGAAGGGAGGGAGCGAGAAAGAGAGACAGAAAAAAAAGACTCTGTTAGCATTTTTGAATTGAGGAATTTAAAATCTTTTGGTGGCAAGTGATGATGGTGTATTTCTAGGGCTTAGGGATTTTATCTTGCTATTTGTTCTTCAAATAAAAGAATCAGAGTTGCTGACTTAGTTTAAACCAACTCCAAAGACTGCCGAGTTGACTGCTGATTAAAAACTTGTCTTTCTCGGGTCTGAGATAGAAATAGCGGATCTGACTTCCCTGAATGTGTTGCTTCTTGCAAATTTGATTTTCATTTGCAGAGCTTGAGCATGCCAATGATTGGGGGGATGTAGCTTGATTATTAACAAGCCAGAAATAGTATCGCTTTGGCATCTACCCATGCTCGTGCAATAAAAATAGATCGGAAAAAGTCTGACTGGGAAAGTAAAGGTGATTTTGGACCCATTAGTCTCGCCGTTATTCCGGGCACCAGTCTGTGGGCTAATTCCAAAGTAAACAGGCCCCTAGATTAATAGAATCTCTAGGTGACAGTAATGGGAAAGGTCACTTTTGATTCAGTGTGCTTTGCCATTTGTGAATTGAGCCTGGATCTCTGCAGAAGTCTTACACATTCCAGCCCTTGCATTTCTGCTCTCTGGCCGAGACGAGCCATCATTTTTAATGGTTCCACCTGCATTACCATGCATTTTTCAGATCCTCAATGTTTCATTTCCCCTCTGTTCTGCTATCTAAAACTTATTTTTCCAACTTATTTTTTTCCCCTGATTATTTGTTCCTTCATACACATCCCGCAGCCACAGCCCTGTGCTGGGGGGCTGCAGGGAGGGGGCCCTGCGGGGAAGCAAGGAGGCAGGTTCTCCTAACCTTGTTAGCCACAAGAAGGTTTTCCGATTTCCACCGACTTGGAAATGAAGCTGTCGGGATTGGGCTGGAGCCTGCCTCGTGCATCAGTGGAAATGGGCTTTGAGATTGCCGCGTGGAACCGTGTGCTCGAATGCGCTGGGAGTTTTAGGCAATTTTTCAAACTTCCGCATAGATAATGTCGAAACATTTCTGAAATGGGATCCTATATCCTCAGGATGCGCCCAGGCAACAGGCCTGGGGCCACGCGGGGCGGAAGGAGGAGACTCGGGGAGGATTTCCATTTTCATTCCCTGAGTCAACTCCCAGGGCTCTCTCCGGCTTCGGGAGAAGTTCCCCGCCACTCCCTGGACGGCTCTCGGGAATCAGCGCCCTGCCGCTGACGGAGCTGCTGATAAAGTATCTTTTCTGAATCCTTCAAAACTCCAAAAGGAGTCAAACTTGGACAGTTTAAGACAAGGGGGCGAGGGTCCTAGTGAGCTCACAGCCTGGGGCCCAGGGAGGCTCTTTCGTGGCAAATGCAATTTCTCCTCCCTGACGTTCCTCCCGCCTCCAGCGCTGGGTGGAAATGGTGGCCGTTTTGAAAGGATTTCTTCACGAAGAAGCGGCTGACAAAGGTCATATTACGAATATGTTTCTGGGGTGATAACATTTTGATTAGATATGCCAGGATCTCCTAGCCTGCCCTGGGAATGTCATCGTCGACCATTTTCCATTATTTTAAGAAAATCACGGAAGCGGATGCTGTTGGGCAATCAGACTTGAACGCTGCGGCTTATTTTCTGTGCTGTAATGTGCCAGCACCCTGGGCATCGTTGCGGGGAATAAACGATTCTTCCCCTATAAACCGAATGCCTAAAGAAGCCCCCGGAGGAGGCGGGATGTCCATAAAAGTTGAAATGGATTTCATAATATGGCATTCAATTTAGTGGAATAAGTGGGATTCAAAAATAATCCAATCTTCCAAAGGAAAGTACCTCTCTCCTAACCTAAGGGGGGCTGATGTAGGGCCCAGGCCAAGCACAGGTGGTTTAATTTGTGCTTAAATGTATTTATTAAATTTCCTATTCCCACCCCCCATTGAAATCCCTCCCCCCTTCTCTCTCCCCCGCACCTTGAAAAATTGGCTCCTTAGAGACGCCAACCAGAAAGCATTGATCAAAGGCCAGCTCTGACTCGGCAGCTTATTGAGAAGAGGTTCGTGTGTGCGCTTGCGTAGTCCTGCCTCGAAGATTCTCAGGAGCAGAAAATATTTCAAAAATGATAGCAGGACGCGGACATCATTAATTGTTCCCTGATACCGGCATTGATATGAAATAACAAGGCCCGGGCTCAGCACCAGAAGGCGAGGTAAGAGACTGCTTAGAGCTTTGATGGATAGCATCGGGGTGCACAGAAGTAAAGGGGGCACTGGGAAGGGCTGGAGATACCCAGGGAATGATCGCAACGGGCCCTGGGAGCCTGTGCCACTGGGTTTTGTGAAAAATCGGCACCAAGACGAGAGAGCAGAACTGAAGGAAGATGAGGGGCCGCAGCCCGCAGAAGTGTTAGAGCAGGGGTGGGCAAACTTTTTGACTCGAGGGCCACAATGGGTTCTTAAACTGGACCGGAGGGCCGGAACAAAAGCATGGATGGAGTGTTTGTGTGAACTAATATAAATTCAAAGTAAAGGAGCGGAGGGGAGAGCAAGAGAACCCTCCGCTCTTTCGGCTCCCCAGGTCAGATAGAACAGCCGAACGGGCCGGATCCGGCCCGCGGGCCATAGTTTGCCCACGGCTGTGTTAGAGTGTGGCCCTGGGACCAGGCAGCCTCTGCACGGTATCCCAGGACGGTCTAATCAGCAAGCACCGTGAGGTGCGTATTTACCAACATAAAACCGATGCATCTCATTCTGGAAACCGAAGGTCTGGGAGTTCACATTAAATTCTTCTTTTATTTTATCCCTAAACTTTTCATCACAGAAATGAAAAATAATTGGTACGTAACCTGATGCAGTACGTAACGATGACACTTTCACGAATATGCGTGCATCCACTCTTTCCAACCGTAAAGCCATTGCCACTCTCCAACCGTCAAGCTCTCAAATGGATTTTGTGAATGTGCAAAACCTCCAAGCGAACCTATTAAAGAACAAACACACACGATGGCAGCCGGAAACAAGGCAGGTGGGAGGGGAGAGGAGAAGAGAGACGGCCCTGCCTGCCTAGCCTCCCAGCAGCCCGTCCTCATGACTAACCTGCGCGGCGCCCCACAAACTCTCAGTCATTCGCACCTTCCCGGGCGTCTGTACGCCAGCCAATTGTTAAGGGGAGCAACGTGTAATGTGACTGCAGCATTTCACAGGGGAAAGTCAAATAGCAATGATTTCCTCTGCCAGCCTCACACCCGCCGCCTTGACTGCGGGGGTGAATTCCCTGGGCACTGGGCCTGTGAGGGGGGCCGCTGACGGTGCTGCCCAGCTCCCCACCTCCAGCATGCCCGCATGCTGTACGCGGTCACTGGGGCATCCATGCCCTTTATCTCAGTGAAAATCCTATACATCATGATAACCGGGGATTAATGTCAAAAACAATAAAACCAACATGACCCCCACAACTGTGCTGTGTATCTGGGTGCTCCAGAGAAATGGAAGGTATATCTATATCTATATATCTATATCTATATCTATATATATATATCTATTCATATCTACATATACATATCTACATACACTGAGTGGCCAGATTATTATGATCTCTGAACGCATAATAATCTGGCCACTCAGTATATATATATATATATATATATATATATATATATATCCTATCTAATAAAAGAGTAATATGCAAATTGACCATCAATCCAACACACAAGATGGCTGTTCCCATGTGGTCAAAGATGGCTGCCCCCATGTGGACACAAGATGGCCACCACAAGATGGCCAGCAGGGAGGGCAGTTGGGAGGGACCAGGCCTGCAAGGGAGGGCAGTTGGGGGTGATCAAGCCTGCAGGGGAGGGCAGTTAAGGGTGACTAGGCCGGCAGAGGAGGGAAGTTGGGGGCAACTGGGCCTGCAGGGAAGGGCAGTTAGGGGCAAACAGGCTGGCAGGGGAGCAGTTAGGCATCAATCAAGCTGGCAGAGGAGTGGTTAGGGGCAATCAGGAAGGCAGGCAGGCGAGCAGTTGGGAGCCAGCAGTCCTGGATTATGAGAGGGATGTCCGACTGCCAGACCTAAACAGGCAGTCAGACATCTCTCGAGGGGTCCCAGGTTGGAGAGGGTGCAGGCTGGGCTGAGGGACACCGCCCCCATGCACGAATTTCGTGCACCGGGCCTCTAGTATATATATATATTAGAGGCCCAGTGCATGAATTCGTGCATGGGTGGGGTCCAGCCAGCCTGGCCAGGGGGAGGGGACATGGGCGGTTGGCCGGCCTGCCTGCTGGCCGAACTCCTGGTTGAGGGGACAATTTGCATTAGCCTTTTATTATATAGGATATACACTGAGTGGCCAGATTATTATGCATTCAGAGATCATAATAATCTGGTCACTCAGTGTATACATATCTATATCTATCTATCATCTATCTAACATCTATCTATCTATCTATCTATCTATCTAATTTCTCACTTGATTATGGGATCTGATAAAGGCCCGGAATTGCAGTTGGTGAGAGAGACTCAGGGGAGCTGATGAATGGACGAGTTCAGGTCTGAGTCGAACTGAAGGCAGAAGAGGCCTGTGTCCCTGTCCAGCCAGGCAGAGGGTACATTCTCCCTCACCCAGCTTTTGCTCTAGACCTCCCCTGAGTTGGAGGAAGCCATGAGGGGAGGGCAACTGCCTTCCTGAGTCTCCTGACCTCGCTGTTCATCTCCTCCACCCTAGACACACCCAGAACACACTGACTCTGGGCACCTCGTGGCCCCATCTGGTGGACATATAACACTTGTCCTCACCCACTGGTGTTGAAGAGCATTGGCATCCCCTAAAAAACGTGTCATCTATTGGAACTCACTGTTCGGCCACCTGGGCTCAGACCAGGCGACCAGGGACCCTGTGCTGAGCCTGGGTTCTGGGGCTGTGTCTTCAAGGTCCCGTGGGTGGACGGACGTCACACGTACCTTCGCTGACATCCGAAGGGAACTGAGGGAGACGCTTGTTTTCCTTGCATCTCGGTAGCCTTAGAATAAGGGCTACTGTTCAGATCCTCTGAGTGTGGAATAATAAGAAGGCTCGCCAAGCTGCTTATTGGTTCTGAGCCAGGACCCATCTCCACTGACCAGCACTCTTGTCCTCCCCGACCCCGGCCCTGTGCCCATCTGCGCCTCCTCCTGCCCTCATTCTGCAGGTGGAGCCCACTGTGGGCTGGGAATAGTGTCCGGCCCCTCCGTTCGTTCACTCATTTATTTCTTTAAAAAATCACCTGTCATTTGTCTGGCAGAAGGTGACAACCAATCGGAACCATATTGAGGTGGCACAGAAGAATGAAGCTCAGAATCACTGGGACATAAGCGTTGAAGTGACAAGGGAGTGGGAAGGAAGAAAGATGGGCTCGGTGTGCAAAGTCCAGCCGCTGAGAAGGAAGGTGTGGGGGCCACGGACAGTGACCTGGAGCCACAATGGGGCAGCCCCCTCGGGAATGGTGGCTCCCCCTGGAGCCACAATGGGGCAGCCCCGTAGGGAAAGGTAACGACCAGCAGCAAGTGAGGCGAGCTCACAGCATCAGGAAGGAGGCAGCATGGCCTCCTGTGGACACGTGGGAGCCCCCTGCGGCCGGGAGCCCCAGACCTGCGGGAACTGTGGGAACCAGCCTGCCCGGGCCGTGGGTTCCTCCTCTCTGTCCTGGTAATGGTCTCCCATCTCGTCCCCTATTCTCTCTCTCTCTCTCTCTCTCTCTCTCTCTCTCTCTCTTTTTTTAATCTCTCTCTTTTCTTTTAGTTTTAAATTTTTGGTAAAATATACGTAACAGAATTTTGACATTCCCACCGTTTTTAAGTGTGCAGTTCAGTGGTGTTAAGGACATTCACATTGTTGAGCAACGAGCTTCACCCTCCACCCACGGAAGTCTTTCATCTTGCAAAACGGAAGCTCTGCCCCCGTTACACACTGACTCAGTAACTCCCCAGTTCCAGCCCCGTGGGGTGGTCACCATTCCCGTTCCTGTCTCTATGAATTCGACGATCCTAAGTCCCTCATATGAGTGGGATCATGCAGTATTTACCCTCTTGTGGCTGGCTTATCTCAGGCACCATGATGTCCTCAAGGTTCATTACGCCACCCCCTCCTCTCCCACCCTGCCCTGCCCCTACCCTCCAGCCATCCTGACCACATCCCCTACCTCCTCCCCTCATCCCCCCAAACCACCTCCGGCTCCAGCATAGGCCGGTCCTTCTGTCTGCACGGTCCTTCTGTCTGCACGGTCCTTCTGTCTGCACGCCGTTCCCTCCAGCGCCGTGGCTAACTCTCACCTCCTTCAAGTCTCAAACACCACCCTGCCCGACCACCAGGCTTTCAATAGCCCCTTTCTGTCTGCACTACCTCTGGCTCCCCCGCCCCCCAATCCGGCTCTCAATCTCCCCGCAGCTCATTCATCTTCTAAAGGGCTCAGCTTCGTCATCACAGGGGCTTTCTGACCGTGGTCACTAGAGACAAGCTGCAGGAGGGCCAAGACTGCTGTCTGCGTCATCCCTGGGCATGTGCTAGCATGGGTTCATGCTTAATACATATTCCCCGAGGGGTGAAAGTGAGCAAAAATGTGGTCTGTGTGCGGGAGCTGAGATCCATGCAAGTGGAAGGAATAAGGGGCGGGGGCGGGGGGGCTTGGGATCCCCCAGTTCAGTGGGTTCCAGAATCCTAGGGAACACCACCGTCTCTTCAGACAGAATTCAGTGCAACCTGCAAACAGGCAGAGGCCTCAGGGCTGGGTCCTGAGAGGGTGGGGCCAGCACCCCTGCATCCAGGGGGTGTTGTTTGCAGAGCCCGGGGCTGGTCCAACCCCCGTGGAACAAAGGAAGACTCAGAGAACATGGATGTCTTGACTCAGGTTTTGTAGGGTACCAGGAAAGACGGGGTGCCCTGGTTCCGCCAGCAGGCTGCGGCCCTGTCTGTGCCCCCTTCCTGGGGCTTCCCTGCTGGACCCCCGAGTGGGGATTAGAGGGGCAGTGGCCGGCAGCCCCGTCCCGAGGCAGCCGGAGGAAGAGGACACCCTCTGAGCTTGCTTGTCGGATGGTGTGGGGCAGAGGGGCTAGGAGTGCGGAGAAGAGTCTCCCAGGACCTCCCTCCAGGGTGCTCAGGCCAACGTCGCAGGCAGCCACCCATCTTAGCTCCTGCCGAGACCTCCTAGCATGGCCGGATTAGCAGGTAAAAATCCAGGACACCCGGTTACATTTGCCTCTAGATGCACAGCAAGCTTTTTCGTATCGATATGTCCCCAATATTGTCTGGATAGTTGATCTGAAATGCAAATTACCTGGGCATCCTGCCTCCAGGCCAGTGAGAGAGGCAGAGCCCTCCCCTCTCCACCCCCATCTCCAAGATGAAGTTCTTCCCCAGGCCCCGGGGGCAGAGACAGCCAGGCCTCCAGCCACTCCCCGCCCTTAGCTCCAGGTAAGGGAAGTCCTGTCCCCTCTCCTTGGGGTGAGCCTCTGGCTGGGACTTGAATTTAGACCACGAGGAGCGTTTAATTTTTCCCCGGGGCAAAGGAGCCCTAACTCAGGACAGGCCAGCTCCTGGCAGAGAGAAGGGAAAGGGGCACTTGTGTTTGCTGTCTTTCTTTTTTTCTTTCTTTTTTTTTAAATTTATTTTGGCTGAGAAGTTGATAGCATCAGAAAAGACAAGATACGGGCTGTTTTGCCAGTAACTGACCCATGGCACTAAGTTCTAGAGAATCAGAACATCTCGGAACGCACTTGGCGTGATGTTCGCGCTGAACATCAGTCTTTGGTGACTGACCACACCCTCCTGTCCACCTGGTCTCGGGGCAGGTGGAAGGGCGGGACTGCAGGTGGGAGGACGAGGGGCAGGGCGGCCGCTGCCTCATTGTGCCCAGCGGGCTGGCCCCTGCAGTCCAGCGAGGGGACCAGTGACTTCCGTGTCTTTCTTTAGCCAGAAAAGAAATGCGTTTTGCGAATGACAAAGAGCACGCGTGGCGCCACAGAAGGACGGCTTGTCCTGGTCCCAAAGCCGCGCCTGCGCTGGGGCCTGGACAGGATTCCCCGGCCTTGCTTTTCCTCCAGGTGTGGTCGCCTTAACCCACCGAGCGAGAATCACATCTCTCATTAGAGCGACACGCACAACGAGAAGCCTCTTTAGGGAACATCTCCGGGTCCTGGTCCTCCTAAGGCTCCGTTGCCATGGAAGCCAGCCCGCAGCTCCCCAAATGGAGAGTGGCAAGCCGCATTCGCCCGCTTGCCGTGACGGCTCCTTTAAATAAAGTTGCCTTTTGCCTTGGGTTTCGGAATCAACACAAACCTGGGTTTTTTAGTGCAAAATCTTGATTTCAAGGTTATTGATGCCACACGAAATTAATACAGCCTGCGCTGCGCACCCTGCAAAGCCCGGACTACTCCTGTCTCCTGAAAGCTTGACATTTGTTTTTCATCATGAACTCAAAGGTCAAGAGCTGCAGACGGATCAGGGTACCTGCCCGAGTGTGCATTTACATGCGTTTTATTTTATTCCCGCACGCGGGCGCCTCTCAGGAGCTCCCCCGCCGGAATGAGACGGGGGCGGCTCCTGGTTCGCCAGGCCTGCTGCTGCGCTAGCAGAGTTGTCAAGCTGCTATCTCGACACAATTTGAATTAAAATAAGAAACATAGGCCGATTTGATATTTCAAAAGCCAAAGCTTTACATTTCACCTGGGCTAGCACTGGCCAAGATTGAGAGTGTACAAATGTCTGACTTACGAGTGTAGCTCAGCGGACAGGGACTCGAGACAGAATCGAGTCTTATTATGCCATTTTAGGGGAAGCCATGGACGTCTCGCCCTCCGCATAACCCAAACATGATTAGCTAATAATCGATTTGGAATTGATGGGAAAGCGTGCTCGCTTTTTTCCTTCACAAAGGAATTTTTTTTTTGGCCTTATGTGCATATTTCTGTTCAGAGTAAGCATGCGGCTGATACCCCTGCACCCCCTTTTTTTGCGATCCCAAATAACATTTTATATTTTTACCCCAATACCTGTGGAGCTGACAGGGCATGATGCATTCATTTTCCTTGATTTTGTAGTGAGGGAAAAGGCTAGCATGAATAATTCAAAAATAATGCTGAGACTGTTAAGATTTAGTATTGGAGAGGTCATCGCAGTTGGGAGAAATGAGCTAGGAGACTATTACTATTCCACGATCTTTGAATCTCAAGGTGACATCATTATTATTTCTCTATATCTATAATGTGGTGCTGCAACCAGCTTATTGCTGTGTTTCTCATGTAGGGGAGAAAGATCAATTACATACAGACCTCAGAATGTGAACCGAAGCAGCGTGCCCAATAAAACTGTCATTAACAGTCCCCACAATTTTAGCTGCATGCTTCCGGGTCAAGCTGCTTTAAAAATGATAACTGACATTGAGAGGTTGAATAAAGAGCACCCCTTCTAAAAGGAGCCATTTCTTAGCCAAAACACGGGGAAGCTTTCATAACACTTGCTAATTTCAGTCAGAGCTGCAGCAGGTACCCTCATCATCAGCTTAGCACTGAGGACCCTTCTGTCCAGTGTCTCTCCCCCCCGCCCCAAAGAACTCGGTTGTTGCAGGATCCACACGGACGGCAAGCTCTCTTGAGTAAGCATAAAGCCGTCCCGGGCAATCGTATTTAATTTATTCCTGTTTTCAACCAGAAGCGGGAAGATATCACCCCAAAATCAAATGCATGCTCGGGCGGTGTTTACGGCGCTTCCTTCGCCATTTGCTACCCCTGCGTAATCAGCCATAAATCTTGCTTTCTCTGGAACGAGATTAAAAAAGCACCTCTACATTCAAAAATATTAAAATGGAATAGAGCTATTACTTCTGCAAAATCCCCCCCCTTTTTTTTTCTACCCCCAAAGGGTCCCTACATGTTTAAAACATCTTTCTCACTTCACAGAATTTTACAAGCCTTCCCACCAGCTTACTTTTTAATTAAAACGTTCCTGTTGGTGTCAGACCTCTGAAACATCGCGTCGGCTTTCAAGGTTTCACAGTTCGGAGCGTCTGCGATTTTTGTAGGAGGGGATACCAAGGGCTGAAGGTGTCTCTTTTTAAGTGGTGCCAACGCCGTTGGTGGCCACGGGATCACGGCGGGCTCTCCAAGCGGCCACCGGTCCTCTCGCCAGTGGCAGGTACCCTCGGACACGGAGGGGGGGGCGGGTGTCACTAACAAAAGACACCCCTGAGCCTGTATCTGAAGCCATGTTTTTCTTACAAGGTGATTTTGATAATGATGAGTTATTTCTGCATCAGCTATCTGGAATAATTCTCTGCTATAGTATTAATAATAATAATAATAATAATAATTCTCTGCTTTATTTCTCCGAATTATACCTTAAAATGTTATCATTTGGTATTTCTTGTGAATGATGACTTAGAAGTTGACAGTCACTGTTGGTTGACTTCCTAAAAGGCACCCTCCCCCCTTCTCCTCCTCCTCCTCCTCCTCTTCCTCCTCCCTCTCCCCTTGTCTCCTCTTCTATCCGCATCTCCTTCCCTCTGGTCTTATTCATTTTCCATCCCCTTTTTCCCCTCCCCCTGTGCTCACCTCCACCGAACCCCCTCCCCTTACCTTCTGGGTGTCACCACACATTGTCTGTGTCTGTGTGTAATTTGTATTTATGTATATACATCCTTTTTTTGCTTAATCTCCTTCACCTCCTTTCATCCAGCCCCCACCCCTCCTCCCTGACAGCTGTCAGTCTATTCCGGGTACCCACGCCTCTGCTTCTGTTTTGTTCGTCAGTTTATTGTGGTCATCAGATTCCACCTATCGGCGAGATCACATGGCACTTGTCTTCCTCTGGCCGGCGTCCTTCACTTAGCGGCCCCCCGGGACGTGCCAAGTGAGGGTGCTGAACGAAGGCCGGGAGGACCAGGTCCCGGTGCGTGTCCCGGCGTCTGCCTCACCCCCGCCAGGCCTGCTGCTCACCTGCCTCTGTCTGTGGGGACAGTCGGGGTTCACTACCGAGCTGCTTTACCGGTTCCTAGGTCTGGCGTCACAGTGTGTCCGACTCACACAGCGCGTGGAACGCCGTTAAACGGCAGCGGGCCCCACGGAGACCAGGTGTGGTCGGCATCCCGGCTGAGCCTGGGGGGAGAAAGGCCGTGAGAGGGAGCCGACTTCCACCTGCTCGGGAGGGGCCCGGCCGGGTGAGCTGAAGGCACTACCGGTCCGTCCTGTTTGGCCGAGAGAAGCACAGAATTCTTTCTTTCGAAGCATCAAAGGAAATGAACGGCATGGGGGTTGAGGACAAAGGTGTGAAACATGATCACATGAGCACAGCATCCAGGGGTGCCGGGTTCGTCCACAAAGACAATCGATTCGCCCCCTGTGTCCTGGCACCCCCCTTCTCAGGAGTCCCCCTCTGAGTGGAGCCCCCGGGACCCACGAGGGCAGAGATGGCAGCTCACGTTCCCTCCCAGCCAAGGGCTTCCCTGGCAGTCTGTCCGGCGCCCTGCATGCTCCCCGGCCCTGTTCTTGTCTCCTGGGGCTGCTGTGGCTCGGAGCATTGCCAACCAGGTGGCCTAAAACAACAGAAACGTATTCTCTCCAAGTTCGGGAGGCCGGACGTCCTACACCCAGGGTCTGCGGGGCTGGCTCCTCCCGCGGGTCCGAGGGAGAGGCTGCTGGGGCCCGTCTCAGCTCTGATGGCTCCAGCAGGCCTGGTCCCCTCCAGGCGTCACTTCGCTCTCTGCCTCTGCTTTCCTCTGGGTGCCTGGGTGTCTCTCAATCCCCCTCTTCTTACAGGAAGCCAGTTAGTGCACAAGGCCCACCCCAACCCAGTGTGACCTCCTCTGACCTTGATTGAACCTACAAAGACCCTGTTTCCACATAAAGTCCCACTCGTGGGTACCGGGGTTAGGACGGGAGCCTGTGTTTGGAGGGCACGGATCTACCCACTCCCGTCACTGCTCGTCACATGAACGTGTGGCTCCTCGGCAGTGGCACCCGAGGGCGGGGCACAGTGCCTGGCGGTTTGAACGCACACAGCTGTCCCCAGGCGTCAGCCTCCTAGCGGAGATGCCTCCACAGCTACCAACAAACCCTGAGCTTCCCCCCACCTTCTCCTAGAGCAGCCGAGATGTTCCCCTAGGAATTCCTCTAGCCTCCTGTTCCTTGCCACCCTCTGCCCTGGTGCTGTTCCCACCTGGAGGCCAGGGCTGGGGCTGCGGGCCGGGCAGAGGCACCGGGCAGGGCCCCGTCCCACCCTGGGGCAGTCCTTGAAGTTGGAGGAGAAATCTCCCACCGCAGGGACAGAACCCAGGACGGAGACCCAGGTGGGCTCTGCTCTCCCCGCCGACACTCCGTTCAAATAGAATAGTTTGGGCAAAGCCCAGCAGATAACGGATGAGTGGCCGCGCCGGCCCAGCCCACCAGGAGACAGGCCTGGCCTTCCGTGTTCTTTGTGTCGGGGGCCTGGGCCCGCTGGGCTGGGGGCCGCACCTGGGAGGGAGAAGCAGGCAGCCCCCGCCTCTTGTTTTGTTTTCATCGCGTTTAAATGGGGATCGTGCTGTCCGGGAGGCCCTCAGAGCTGCCTTGGTGGCCCGGCCGCGGCCCGCCAGCCAGTGACTTCTGCCTCGGCGGTGCCTGGGCGCTGGGGAGCCCGGCCTTCTCTCTGCAGGCTTCCCAGCGGCATCCCCTTTGGTCCATAATCACAGCTAATGGGCTGGCCACAGAGCCATCAGGGACATAAAATGGTCTAACACCACATTGACTGTAAATAGCAAAGCCATAAGTGACATTACTTTGCAGATAAGAAACAATCGCATCATTAAGCGAAGGTGTTTAGTGTATCCGTCACCCTAACTTTGATTTATAGCGAGGCATTTGTCTGTCACCGGCGCGATGGAAGCGGTAATGCAGCTCAAGGGTTTCCGCAGAAAATGAAGATGAAGCTGTGGCTCCGCTGGGCACAGAGGCAGAAGGGGCGGGCTTCGCTGCCTCGGGCCTGGTCTGCGCCCCGCTTCCTGGGCCAGAGGCTGAAGGGGAGGCAGGAAATTAGCCCTGGGACTTCCCGGGGGGTGAGGGGGCAGGGAGCCCAGGGCAGAGGGTGGCAAGGAACAGGAGGCTAGGGGAACTCCTAACCGGCTCCTCCAAATGGCCAGGGCTCCCCCTTTTATTTGATACTTTACCTCAGAAACACGGGGTGGAAACCCCGTTTAGAGTTATTGTGACAAACATGATGGCTTTTTGTTTTGTTAATCCTCACCTGAGGATATTTTCCCATTGGGCTTTTAGAGAGGGAGTGGAAAAGAGAGGGAAAGGCAGAGAGAAACATCGACTGGTTGCCTCCCTGGGGTCCCCGACCAGGACCGGGAGGTGCCTGCAACCACAGTGAGTGCCCTTGACCGGAATCGAACCTGGGACCCTTTGGTCCACAGGCCGACACTCTATCCACTGAGCTAACCTGGCTAGGGCATGAACATTGTGTTTTAAAATGCCAACTTGTCAAGCACTGCTGTTACCCTAATCCATTCAATCTCAATCCAGAAAACAGTTTTGGGAAACTGACCCTGAGCACTGAGCCGGGCCCAGATGGACACTGAGGGATCGGGCAGTGTCTGTCCTCCAGGGGCGGTGACCCAGCCGGATACACGCACAGTGGGCATGGTGGCCGCACAGGGTGAAATGGCTGAACGAGGGGAGTGAGGTCAGGGGTCACAGGGGTGGTGGCACGTGGGGCTCCTGGGAGCAGAGCGTTCTCTCTGGCTGGGAAGGTCAGGAGGGGGAGGGGAAGGAGCGCGGGGGGGGGGGGGAGGCGGGGGGATTGGTAGGCCTTCGAAGGCTGGAGCGATTCTGGCTGGAGGAGATGGGCAGGAGGTTTTTCACCTGCATGGTGCGTCCCTCTGGGGCAGCTCCTTCCGCAGCCCCGGGGGCGTGGTGGGGAGGAGAGGCTTGGAAGACAGTGGGGTAGCTTAAAGGGGGACTGGGTGCGGGCCAGGGGCGTGCACTCGTTTTGGTGGGAGATGGAGTCACCGAAGCTCCACCTGGACACACGGTGAAGCCTGACCTGGAGCGGGCAGGGGAGAGAGAGCCCAGGGCGATGGCAGGTTGTGGACATGGACATGTGCCTGGCGAGCCAGAGGGGCAGGCGGGTGGGGACAGAACGAATCACTGCCTACCAGCCTTGGGCAAACTACGGCCCGCGGGCCAGATCCGGCTGTTCTATCCGGTTCTCTTGCTCTCCCCTCCGCTCCTTTACTTTGAATTTATATTAGTTCACACAAACACTCCATCCATGCTTTTGTTCCGGCCCTCTGGTCCAGTTTAAGAACCCATTGTGGCCCTCGAGTCAAAAAGTTTGCCCACCCCTGGCCTCGGCCCAGCTGAGCATCGGCTCATTTGCAGGTGCGGAGTCGAAGGTGCTCCTGGGAAAGTGGAGCAGGACAGGTGAGTCTGACGTCACCTCTACGAGGGGTGGGACAGGTGAATCTGACGTCACCTCCATGAGGGGCGGGACAGGTGAGTCTGATGTCATGTCATTGTCACGAGGGGCCACGATGCAGAGTTGTTTTCTTGCAATGGTTACAGAACCCGAGGAGACAATGAAATCCATCTCTCTTCAGATGCGTGGTGATCAAATGTCTCCTCGGAAATGAATGAAATGCTATCTAGTCATGAAAATATTAATCCAGTGATTACTCATGATCAGTCATCATGAACAGTCATTAAGTCCCTACTGTGTGCTTCCCTGTGCTGGGCCTGCAGTGGGGGAGGCAGCAGTGGGGCTCAGGGCTCCCCACCCAGGAAACAGCCCCCATCCCTGTGTCCTAAAGGGCCCTGCCCCCTCCCACCCTGGACCCATCCGATGCCGAGACAGTTTGCAGATCCTCATGGAGGGAACCCAGTCTTACCCTCAGGAGAGATCTCCGTATTTCACACATGGTGTGCATAAAAGCTTAATTTAAATGTTTTTATTGATTTCAGAGAGGAAAGGAGAGAGAGAGACAGAGACATCCATGATGAGAGAGAATCATTGATCGGTTGCTCCTGCACGTCCCACCCTGGGGATGGAGCCCACAACCCCGGCCTGTGCCCTGACTGGGGATCGAACCATGACCTCCTGGTTCATAGGTTGACGCTCAACCACGGAGCCACTGGCTGGGCTGTGACTACACAGTTTAAATGGAGGAATGACACCATCTCGGGAAAATGAAAGACACACTGTCCTCCATGGTGCTTCCTGAAGGTTGGGGTTGGTGAGAAGTGATCTCAATGCCGCAACCTAACCTTGTAACCATTGGCTCCGCAATTCTACGGAAATCCCAGCAGCCTCTGCGGCTTGTGTCCTGGGGGCAGCTCTAGCCAAAGGACTCAGCCCCTCACCGCACTCCCTGCTAAAAGCGCCCGCCTGGCTCCACGTGAACACGCTGAGGTGGGGCTTCTGGAGGTGAGGCCTGGCTGGCTGCGTGCTCACAGCTTCCCAGGGGGCCCTGATCTGGGGCGTCGGGACACACTGGCTGCAAGAAACAGGACCCCCGACTGATGACCTGCCTCAAACAAATGAGATACCCGTTTTCTCGTAGACATGGGGAGGAAGGCAGACCAGGGCGCGCCGTTCCCGCCACCGACACTGCCGCCACGCCAGGCCCCTCCGTCTTTTCCATCCCCCCGTGCTTGGCGTCGGCGTGGTCCCGAAGCTCCTTGCCTCATGGTTGCAAGGTGCTTGCCTCGGCTTCAGACGGAGTGGAGGTTTCAGGCTGAAGAGAGGAGAAAGGGGAGGGGAGGGTGCAAGGACATTTGACCCCCTTGGTCAGGAAAGTCCAAACTGCCCCAGAGGCAACCTCCCTGCCCACCCCGCAGGCCACGTTTGCTTGCCTCTCGTTGGCCAGAATTAGATTTCATGAGTACTTTTCACCGCAAAGGAGGCTGGGAAAATGGGGCAGGGCCTCGGCGGGATCCTTCACCTGGCGCTGGACACATGCTGGAGTCTGTTAGCAGGTACGTCGGGGACTGGAAACGCACCGTGTCTGCACACCGGTGCCCCCTGACACGTAGGTCACCTTGCTGACCCGAATCAGCCAAGGGTCCCGTGATGCTCCATGCACAGCGCCCCTCCCTGAATTCAAGGCCCCTGTGTTCTCACCCTAACAAGCCGTAAACAACAACTGTCAACCAACGCCTCGAAAGAGAAAGCATGACAACGTTAGTGATTAAGCCTGGCTGGTGTGGCTCGGTGGTTGAGCCTTGACCTCTGAACCAGGAGTTCACGGCTGAAATTCCAATGAAGGCCCAAGCCCGGGTTGCGGGCACCATCCCCAGTGGGGGGCCTGCCAGAGACAACCAATCAATGCTTGTCTCCCATCATTGATGTTCCTCTCTCTCTCCCTCTCCCTTCCTCTCGGTCATCAATAACCATATATACAAAAAACAAATAAACAGAAGAAAGCTAGTGATCAAGAGGACCATTTCTGTGGGGGGAAATGGAGATGCAGTAGAAAATTCCATGGCCCGGTGCCCTTAGCTCTAACTTAAAGCATCGGGAGAAGGCTGGCTCTTCTCCCGTTGGTTCCAGAGGTGGGGCTGCTGGCACGCTGCTGGGCCCTTGAGCTTTCTAGAGTGGTCCTGGCAGGGGTGTCGGGGGGGGGGGGGGGGATGCTGGTGATGCTGGCCTGATACCCCTGGCTGAAGACAACAGCCACCACACAACACACAACGACGCACGGAGAAGGGCGTGGAAGGGGGCCAAGCACGGTGCGCCTTCTCCACGGACGGCGCGAAGGCCACACCAGGTTTCAGCACAAAGACACCCTCTCCGAGGGCTTCGTGGGGAAACTTGGACGGGAACGGAATGTCGTTGCGCCGCTTGTGGATCAAGGCAGGTGACAGGACAGGTCCGGCGGCGGTGCTTCGTGGCGCCGGCGATTCCAGTGATGTCTGCCTCCTTCGCCCGCGTCCCTCCTAATTCTACAGGCTCGCCTTCCCAGCCACGGGAACTTACATTTATTTGTAATCTCACTGCTTACACTCCACTGAACAATAAAAGAACAATAAACTTAATAAAAAGCCCAAGTGATTGGAAATTGCTCTGGGAATGGCAGGCCAGTATGAAAGCTATAAATTTCCTCGCGTGCTCATGACAATGTCAGCTAATTTTTATGAAAAGCCCATCACGGAACATGGCACCGGCGACACGGCGATCGCGTGCGCCTCGGCCACCAGGCTTCCCCCAGCAACAGAATGGAAAATGCATCATAAAATGATGTTTCGAGCCGCAGATTCATCGTGAAATGCTCACTCTACCCGGGAACATTTCTTTCCTGACCCTGTCTTGCACCTGAACTTTGAATTAATCATTCCTTTTCTATACTGTTACACAATACCCACCGGTCCCATTGCGAGGGGAAAACATCCACCAGAAATACCCTCCCACAGGACCGGCGTGATTGGCCCAGGTAGGGCTCCGGGTAGACATAATTAGTCCAGGGCACAACAGCGGCGATCCAGGAGCCTAAAAACTTCATCTGGAACCATTATCCTCGACAATACACTTTTAAGTAAACCTTGGGGGGCCCGTTTCTCATCGCCCGGAGCCCAGTGGGAGTACCCGGTTCCTTGGTCCTCCCGTGGGATCGCCAAGGGGAGACATTGGGCTCCCCTTACCTGTTGACAATATCCGCTTTGCCTAATCATTTCTGATGGTTTCTAATCTGCTCTTCAGATCCCTCCCCCATCCCCCACCCCCGATTCTGCATGTTCTCGAAAACAACAATGCTTAACAACAACGACAAAAATACCTTGGCCGGTGAGGGAAAGGGAAAATCTCCATCTCCAAGAAAAATGCTCCGTGTAAATGAGCAACGGATCGGCCATGGTAATTTATCCCCCGCCACGGAGAGTTTGTAAACTTTATGGCCGTGGGCTGAGGAGTGCAGCCCATCTGTCCTGACTTTGTATGGTTATAATCGTCAATAGATACGGCTTGAACATTTATGGTCACCTGGGGAGCGAGGGAAGGGCAGCGGGAAGGGGAGGGCTTTATCACTGACCCGAAGATCATTGTCACAACCGGGCTCCCCACCAGGCTGGCCATCCATCTGGTCTCCCTGGTGTCTGCCCCTGAGCCTGGCACCCCGTGGGGTCCCTGGGCATCTCTGTGAAAGGCTTTGGCTGAGTGAGGAGGAGGGCAGGGTCCCAGGGCAATGATGGAGCCCTGTTAGGCTCTTGCTGGGCAATGGCCTGACCTGAGGGTCCTGGGGGCAGGGGTTGGGACGGGGGCTTGTGTGGGAAGGGATTGGGAGCCCAGGGTCTCCAGTGCCCAAGGCCACCTCTCCATGTGCCAGCACTTGGCACGTTCCTCATCCTCGCTGGGGACCCAGGCCCAGGGGCTGCAGAGCTGGCTCACTCCGGATTGGCTCGCACACCACCTGGGACAAGGGCGCCTTCTGCATCCACTTCCCAGAGGTGCTGTCCCTGCCCTGACTGGGCCCACGGCTCCAAGTCCTCTAGGGAGGGGCTCTCGGCACGGAGCCAGACTTTCAGGTCCAGGGGTGCTCGCCACAATGGCTCCAAGACACCAGAAGGAGCCGTCTTCCAGGGGGGTGCAACCTGTGCTGTGACTTTCTCTTTAGGGGGCTCCTCCCCCGCTTACCTTCAAGGCGCTGTCCTCCGAGCACATTTCTGGGCACCGTGGATGGACGCACAACTTCCCGCCGCGGTCTGTGTTTCTTTCTTTATTTATTTTAAACAAGCTTAAAAGAAAAATGGGAATCTTTAACTCATCTGCGAAATGACGGGCATCCTGCAATTGGAATAATCACAGCTAAAAAAAAAAAAAAAAAAATCCCCCGTGTTTATTTTTCCAGAAATGCACTAACATCACACCCGTACAATTAAATCCACGTTAATGAAGGCGAAAAGTTAATGCTAAATGAATCAAGTCCTAGTGCTGAGCAATACAGCGATTTTTTTTTTCCCCATTTGGAGGGGGTTTAATGCTTAAGAGGCAGCGCCTCCTTCTGACTAATTACTAGGATATGCGGCAGACTCGCGTCTTATGAAAGCCCATTCCTTTCAAGTTCGGCCACGGGATTATTCTCCCGGAAACATCCCCAATTGCGGTATTTTGGAATTCATGTTGGAAGAATGGCTTAAGCCAGGGGTGGGCAAACTTTTTGACGCGAGGGCCACAATGGATTCTTAAACTGGACCGGAGGGCCGGAACAAAAGCATGGATGGAGTGTTTGTGTGAACTAATATAAATTCAAAGTAAACATCATTACATAAAAGGGTACGGTCTTTTTTTTTTTATTTCAATAGTTTTATTCATTTCAAACATTTTAACAAGAAGAATGTAAACACTAATTATTATAATTTGAAACTTCAAAAAATGGAGGAATCATAGCACAATAACATACCTTATATTGAAGACAGCAAAGGCAAAATAAAATTGCCTAACAAAGGAAAGGTACAAAAGCCTTTCAAATTAAATTTAAATATAATAAAATAATTTAAAACTAAAACAAATAGAAAAGAACAAAATGTGTAAACAGTAAATTAAACATTTTCTTTAGTGCAACTTCCAAATTATGCCCGGGACGTAGATGTAGATGGCAATGTAGACTGGGCTGAAAGGTTTTTGTTCTTTAAAACATCAACTTCAGTGGGAACAGTGTTGTTGGTCTCCTTTTTAGCTAATGCTCTGATACTGTGCTCTCCCGGGCGTGTCTCCCTACATCACCACGATGACGTGTCTACGCATTCCCTGGGTGATGTCGGGGGACGCGTCCGCGGGCATTACAAGGAGCCTCTGGAAGATTGAGAGGTTGTTCCTTCTACTGAATGGGGATATAAATCCGCCCACTCAGAAGAAGGAGCTGCGGCCGTGTTTCCCGACGTTGCCATGTTAACACTGCTGCTGGTGAAGGAGCGGAGGGGAGAGCAAGAGAACCCTCCACTCCTTCTGCTCCGCGGGCCGGATAGAACAGCCGAATGGGCCGGATCTGGCCCACGGGCCGTAGTTTGCCCACGGCTGGCTTAAGCTGTACCTGCTGAATTTAACTTGGTGTGTGTGTGTGTGTGTGTGTGTGTGTGAGGGTGCTGTTTCTACTGCCTTCCCTGAGCCGTCAGCTGAACACCTTGTGCATCATTCCACCAGCCCGCCATCACGTCATTACTGCAGACCAGGCATAGACGTGGCTGTGTCTTGTCTTCCGGGCTGAACCGTTTTGCAAGTCTTCATTTTAACCCAGCGAAAGGGACTCTGGTCTTCCGCGTACCGAGGAAGGCTTGGGGCTGTCATCGTTAACACGTGAGAACACAGAGAGAGACGGGCAACTCGACGTATCCCCCATCCCTGTGTAATTAAGACACAGCTTTTGATTTCAATGAAATGACAATTGCATAAAGGATTTAGAAAGCAAGATAAATATGAAGGCGAAGCCACATGTACCAAGTACACAGGGAGGGGAGCTGGGAGATTTATGTTCCCAGCGAAAAAGCATCCTCCAATCCCAATAGTCACCTGCGTGGCTACAATTTGCCAAACGACCTCAAGTCTTGTTAATTAAGAGAAGGGGGTGGGGGAGTGGCTAAGAGCAGGAGAAGTCTTCTGTGCTTTGAGATGGAGAGACACTGGCATCCTGAGGGCCAATCACCCAGAGAAAAGCGTTGCTCAGAAATATTTAACCAGCGAGTCTACTCACACTTATCCTGTGTATACCTCCAGTTATTAAAACTTGATTTATAATAGACTATCAAAATGTTTGAGACTTCTTCCTTTTAAAAAAAAAAACAACAACAAAAAAAAACTTCCATGTTCTCGGTATTTGATTTCTAGCAAATGAAAACAATGGCCAGTGTAAAGTCATAGGATTTGTTTTTTCATGACCAGCGTAGTTTAGGGAGGCACTCTGCCTCTCCCCCAACACTTGGCTCGAGTTGTGAAAATTGAGGGTTTTTATCTTGCCCACAATAGGTGGAAGGGTAGGATGAGAATGGAGACATCTACTTTGGCTCCGAGCCAGCCCAAATTGGCCAGGAGACAAGTGTCCTATAATTCGAAGGCCTGCAGTAAAAAATGAACCTATTGTTTTTGCCAGCCTTTATTTAGCTGTTTGCAATTAAAAAAAAAAAAAAAAAGCATTTCTATATTGCTCTGAAGAAAACCATTCTTATGACTTCCGATTCCACGGGACAGGAAAGTTAGTCACGGCGAGTGCACACACCAGGTTTCCGCGGGAGACTTCTGCGTGGGTGGTCCCAGCATCCCGCAGCTGCGCCCAGAAAACGAGGACTGCTTGAATCCTGGGGCCCGACGCCGGTGGCTTAAGCAAAAAAAAGCGTCCTCGTTGTGATGAAACTGAAGAAAAATGTCAGCGACGTGCCCTCGGTGTCCGGGGCTGGCGTGGTCACCTCTCCGGTTTTGAATATGCTTGAAGGGATCTGATCTCCGAGCTGTGCAAGTGAAGGGAAACCAGCACCTTATATAACGCAAGCTCGATGCTTCGGAACGCATCGGGAAGGCCTCCACAGTCAGAGCTCTGAAGCGTTGGCCTTTGGACGTTCACTTACCCAGTGCAGCCCCTGGCCTCCCGCCGGCTGGCCGCCGGCACCTCTTGGCACCTTTGCAGTGATGACATTTCTAGGGCCCCCGGATGCCGAGGGTGACGAGGGCATCCCTTGTGCCCTGTGGCTGCTGCAGGTCCCGAGACTAAGTTCCCGTCGGTGGGTTGTGGGCAGTCTCCTGGTTGTGGCTCTGCAGGCACAGGTGAGATCCCCTGTCCATTCTCCCTCCGTGCGGGGTGCGATGTGTGGGTGTGAAGGGACCCCTTGACCGTGGAGGAGGGTGAACGTTAGGACCAGTGAGAACATCGCGGCTTACGGAGCCTCACAGCAGCCTCAGGGCGGAGGCACTGTTCCCAGGAGCCCGATGAGCGAGCGGAGGCTCCGAGGAATGGCACAGAGCTGGGCTCTTAACCCAGGCAGCGGGCGTCAGAGTCTTCGTCAGAACTGCTCCTCAGTGCTGACTCTAGGGGAGGCAGGCCTGCCCCCTTACACTCGGGGCCTCCACAGGAACCCCACACCTCCTCCGAAAAGCTGCCAAACCCGTATCTCAACAACGAAAGGACAACGGACAATGTGTGTGACTGGATTATCGAGAAAGGTGGACAAATCTGGCCTAAATGCCCACTTGAAATGACACGCAAGAAACTCAAAACCAAGTCACGCCACCACTGAACTGAACCCCAATTCCAGGGGCTCTGCTATCAAGAAAATACATGTGCATTGTCTCGGTCCAACCCTCAAAATCTAGTGTCTCATTAACAGGCAAACGGTGCCTCTTTGAAAGGTCGAGGGTCAAATAGTTGTTTGTCTAGAACAGCCTTGGGCAAACTACGGCCCGCGGGCCGGATCCGGCTGTTCTATCAGGTTCTCTTGCTCTCCCCTCCACTCCTTTACTTTGAATTTATATTAGTTCACACAAACACTCCATCCATGCTTTTGTTCCGGCCCTGCGGTCCAGTTTAAGAACCCATTGTGGCCCTCGAGTCAAAAAGTTTGCCCACCCCTGGTCTAGAATGTCTCCTTTGTACTCCACTTAATAAGAGCGACCCCCATTCCGTGACATGAAAGGTGACGTGAACGTCGGTTCTTGGGGGTTGGGTGGAAGGTGGATGAAAGCAGCCTTCCGTTTTTACATTGTGTTGACTTTTCAAATGTTCACAGCCATGTATTTTGGTTAGTTTTATTTTGTTGTAAACCTTTTGTGTTTTCCCGGAAGATACCGTCTGCCTCTGTTTTTTCCTCTCTCACTTGCTTAATTTTGCTTGCTACATTTATTTGCTTCCTACCCCAAGTTTTTGCCTGACGTAGAAAACTCCTTAATGCGGTCACAGGCCAGGTAATCAATCAGTTCCATTGCGGCTGGAGCCATCATTCCAGACCCCTCTTTTCCGGCTTCAGTTTTCCAGTGATGTTCTGGGAAAAGGTGTATGTGAGTTAAGATTTAGAGTCCCCCCCAAAACTGAAAATGTGGCCCGGCCGGCATGGCTCCGTGGTTCAGTGTCAACCTATGAACCTGGAGGTCAAGGGTTCGATTCCTGGTCAGGACATATGCCTGGGCTGTGGGCTCGGTCCCCAGTGTGGGGCGTGCAGGAGGCAGCTGATCAATGATTCTCTCTCATCATGGATGTTTCTATCTCTCTCTCTCCTCTCCCTTCCTGTCTGAAATAAATAAACTCAATAAAAATATAAAAAACAACAACATGAAAATGTGGATTCTTCCCTCACGCTTAGCTAATCGCTTGGCTGTATAAATAATCTTATCTCAGAATATTGAAGGCATCACCCCATTGTTACCAGCTTCCGATCTTGCTGGTAAGAACCCTGATTCTCATTATTTATTGTTTTTTATGTGACTGCTTTGGTCCTCACCTTTACAGGGACATTTTAGAATCTTCCCTTTATTCCTGGTGCCCTAAAATGTCATACTATGCCTTCGTGTAGGATTATTTACATTCATCAGGCTGTGCATTTGGTGGACTTAAATCTAGTGACTAATGGCCTTTAGCTCTAAAAACATTTATTTTATTTTTAAAAATATATTTTATTGATTTTTTTTACAGAGAGGAAGGGAGAGGAATAGAGAGTTAGAAACATCGATGAGAGAAACATTGATCAGCCGCCTCCTGCACACCTCCTACTGGGGATGTGCCCGCAACCAAGGTACATGCCCTTGACCGGAATTGAACCTGGGACCCTTCAGTACACAGGCCGACGCTCTATCCACTGAGCCAAACTGTCGCCTGCGTGGGGGACAGTACGAAGGGGGAAGGAGCTGGGCATGGTGTCTGCTGGGGAGGAAGCACCGTGGACTGTGGGGCTTATGGACGTGCCTGAGTCATTAACGTGTAAAACTTGTTTAAAATTGCGTATTTCAAATTCTATTCAGATAACCCGCGCACAACTCTTTATTCTGGTCTCTGACTGGAACGGTCCAAAACGCCTCCGTGATTTAGCTTCTCACATGTCCCGGGAAATATCCAGTAAACGCTACATTTCAGTGTATAGCCCTGTGTCATAACTTCAGCGCTTCCATCTTAATTAATGAATGCCTTATTAATTCCTGGGCTAATAATGACTCTAGTCTTTTTTTATTTATTTTTTTGACTCTTACTTTTGCTTTCCAGAATTTCCATTCACTTATGCAGACAAGGAAGGGGACGTCCACGCGATGAGGCGGCATGGTGTTGGCACCCTGTGGCGCTGGGCCTGGCAGTGCCAGGGGTTTGAGGGGCAGGATTTTCCTGGGCAAAGCGTTTTGTAACCGTTGGGGACCAAGGCAGTGGTGTTTCTCCAGCACCTTGTCCTTCTCTGGCCCAAGGTGGCCCCATGGTGCAAACCCCGTCCTCTGACGGTGGGGTATGACCCCTGGGCAGTCCTCACAGGCAGCCGGGAAAGGAGAGGTGCTGGCACCATAGGTGCTGGGCGGGGGCCCCACCTGTGCACACGTGGATGATGACTTGGCTGAGGGGGCGGGGCTGAGAGCCTGGCAGAGGTGCCCGGGGGGCGGGGGGAGACTCAGGTGTGCAGGCCGACGGTGTGGCCCACACCCGCCGACAGGAGCACGCACGGGAACCAGAACCCAGCCCCTGGGCCGGCTGGTGGCCTTGCCGCCATGCCAGGCATCCTAGCTCTGCTGACAAGCGAATAAATGGCCATGAAGCCAGGCTCTGCCAGCCACATGCCGCCCGAGCCCGCGGACGTCATCATGCTGATCGGTCTGCACGGACCGTACCCTCGCAAGCGCTGCGTGCACAGTGAGCACACACATTAGGTAAGTCCAGAAAGAGGGGTGTCATGCTGACCAAGCACCCCCAGGCCTCAGACAGGGAAGACCTCTGTCTGTATCAGAGCAGGAGAGCCACACACCCGTGGGGAGGCCGCTGGCGTGGGGTTGAGCCACTGGCCGCAAGAGTTAGGGTGACTCCCGGTGGTCAAGGGCGCTCTGCCAGAAGACCTCCCTGCAGCCTCGGCCTCGGGGGACCCCAGGGGCACAGGAGGGAGGACCTTGCTTGGGCACAAAACGTAACAGGCTCCAGAACACTCAGCCCCCGAGGTCCATGATGCTCCAAAGCGTTGCTTAAAGTCAAAACGAACGCACAAAGGCCCCAGTGATTCAAGCACCACAGCGTCTCCCGAACACAGGGTCGGGGTCCCTGGTGTTTCCTCCAGCCTCAGGGCGCAGCGTGCGCGCCCCAGTGTTTTCGTGGGCTCGTGTGTATTCTTTTTGATATTAAAGACATGCTTTAACATTACGCATTGATTCTTGATTACTGCACCCCCTCAGATTTTGTTCCTCACTCGCCCTACCCTAGTCCTGGCCAGACCCGGCCCATCACTAGGCATCTCTGAGACGGAACCTGGATCCGGCATGGGTAGCGCCCGTATCCAGGGGGAATGTCAGAGTGACCCTGAGTATTCATATTATTTGTTATTTCATTGTCAACACATGTTACATAGGAATGGACCATTTCATTCTTCAAAACATGGCTCTAGCAGGGGTGGGCAAACTTTTTGACTCGAGGGGCACCATGGGTTCTTAAACTGGACCGGAGGGCCGGAACAAAAGCATGGATGGAGTGTTTGTGTGAACTAATATAAATTCAAAGTAAAGGAGCGGAGGGGAGAGCAAGAGAACCGAATAGAACAGCCGGATCCGGCCCGCGGGCCGTAGTTTGCCCACGGCTGCTCTAGCGTGAGCCCCTGGATGAATAAGGGCGATGAGCAGGAGGCAGAGGGGGCCGGTCACACAGCTGAGCAGCTGCGGGGGGGCGGGGGGGGGGAAGCCAGCGCTCTGTTCTGTCCGCCCACCCACCGGGCGTGTTCCCTCCTCCGGACCAGGGGACGCCGGTGGTCCAGGGCCTGAGGTGGGCACTGGGGCATCCCTGCAGCACGGGAGATGGCCTTTCTTGAACCCGGGCCGCACACCAGGAGGGAGGCCCCCGGGCAGGGCGGGGCGGCACGTGGCTGAACTGTCCCCCGCGGGGAGAGGCCGCGCTGCAGGAGGCACAGGGAGAGGCCCCGTGAAAAATGAGGGCCCCCCTGAGGAATGGGCGCTGAGCGAAGGGCAGCAGCTCTCCCCTGGCGCTCCGTGAGGGATGGGCCATCTTTCACCTGCTGCCCGGGAGGACGCGGCGAGCACTCAGGCCTGGCTCCCGGGCTCGCCGGGCGGCGAATTGGCTGTTTCTTAATGTAAAACCTGCCTTTTCTGGTCATTGTGCCCTTTTATTTACAGCCTGTCTTCGCGGGCTCTTGATCAATAGATCCAGTCCGACCGTATATTTCTTCTTCTCGGCTGTTCCTGGTCATATTTTTAAATTCCACGCGGCCACTAATGACTGCGCCGCTGGCCCTCGCGTGGACGGGGCCTTGGGCTGCGGGCGGCGGGTTGTAAGGCATCGATCGAGGCCGCCGACTGAGCCGGGCCTCGCAGACCCGCCTGCCTCTGGGCTGGGCTTCTGCCTGGAGAAGGGGCCCCTCTGGAAGGAAGGGGTGGGCGTCCCGGAGGTGGGCAAGGACGCGGGAGCCTGTCCTCACTCTGGGCCCCTTCGCCTCCGTCCCTAGGGGCAGAATGGAGTTTGGACAGTGAGTCCCTGAGGCCATCTGTCCACTCGCAGCCTTGGCTGCGTGTTCCTTCCACCACCAACAGCACAGGACCCTGAGCATCTCCCACACGGACGTCTGTTTCCAGGTGTGGCCTGGGATGGCACCTGGCGAGGGCCACGCGGGAGCCCGGTGCAGGGGCGGGACAGGGGCCCGCAGGGGCCACAGCCAGAGGTCCCGATTCCTGCCTCCTTTGAGCACAGACAGGGGAGCCTGGCAACAGAGAAAGATGCCCATTCCTAGGATTCAGTTAAATGATGGTTGGCATTTTCATGCAAATGAAGGTAAGTGGGCACGTGAGTGAGTGTGTGCCTTTAATAAAACTGCAGCTTTTGGGCCTGAGCGGAACGTGTTAACTTGTGCTGCTGGGAGTGGCTTCCAGGCCTCTGCCGACTGGAGCCCGCAATTCCCACCGACTCAGTAATTCACGGGCAAAGGTATCCTCACGCCTCCCCTTCATTTTCCTCTCCGTATTCCACAGAGCAGCCTCGTCTCCACCTATCAATTACGCCGTATTAATTTATTTCCCTGTATCTCTCTCCCCGTGCTTTGTGGGGGCAGACTCCCTGGAAAAAAAAAATTAAAAGAAAAAAATAGATATATGTTATTGCCCCTTGCTGGAGGCTTTGGTGCAACCAGGCTCCCCTTGGCCACTTGGGATTTCGGCCGCTGCATCTCACACCCTTTGGAGGTCGGAATGACCAAAAATAAGAGCGCAGGGAACCTAGAACAGCAGCCGCCGGCGGGGAGCGTGCAAACAGGAAACGGGCTGATTACGTGCCAGGGGGTGACATGAGTCAAAGAATTCGAAACCGTCTTGTGCGAGGAGGTGCCATTGTTTTCAAAGAATAATTCCATCTATTTTAACATTTTCAAGTGCCGTTCCACCGGCGAGGGCCCTTCCTCCGATTGTGAGCGGCGTGGATGGGAGGGTGTGGCCGCGGGTCTGTTTGGCAGGCGGACCCCTCCCTGTCTTTTGTTCGGGAGCCCAGCGCGGGCCTTCCTGCCTGGCCTCCCCCCCGCCCCGCCCCGCCCGCGCCTCTGTTCTGGCGAAGTGATGACAGACTTACAGCGTTTCCTTGTGTGTATGGTAACAGATGTTTATGTGAATAACAGACTTCTTTATGAAGGCATACACTTTATAGCCAAATACTAATTAAAAATAATTGCATGTAAGCATTTTTGTTTATTCCCCGTTGTGCGTCTTTAATCATTGGAAATCACCTGCAGTTGGAAATGGAGACAAAGATTTGATGCCGCAATTAGAAGGGGCCATCTGACTGCAGAGGAGGTAGGAACGGCAACATAGTTGAGGAGGAAAAAAAAAAAAAAATAGGAGAGCGGATCGGCAGGTCCTCCTGAAGTCCCGAACTCCCCGGGTCAAAATACTAATACGTTACTTTGTTAAACTAATCGGATTTTTGAGCATCGCTCAGCCACCCAAACGCCCGCCTCGTGAATAATCTCCAATACCTGACACGTTCCGTGCACTAACAAGCTCATTACAAGTGGGTTTTAATTAGAGGCGTAACAGATGGCTCCCAGGACATATGGGCAGTGGTGACTCCCTGGCCTTGTACGATTTTTTTCTCCCTTTGACAGACAAAAAAAAAAAAAAAAAAAAAAATCGCAGGGAATCGCGGGACTCGGAACCGAGTTTGGGTTGGAGAGTATGTGTTCAATTAACACCCAGGGCGAGGCGCCGGGAACGGGGCTCAGATCCCCGATGCCGTGGAAAGAAGACAGGGTTAAAAACGCCTTTCCTGTTTGCAGGCGAGCGTCCCACGCCGCCGTGGCAGGGCCGGCCGCCCGGGCAGCCCCCGGTGACTCACCGCGGCCGCCTGCTCGTCCCGGCTTTGTTTCCCCGGCGGGCGCTGCCTGTCACGGCGTTGGGAAGAATGAATAGGACACTTCTGGTGTTCTTGAACTCCAACCCCCCCCCCCCGGCCTCCCCCCCCCCCCCACACACACACACAAGCTCTCCACCGTGACGTTGAACAAAAACGTTTCAGCAGAAAATAAAAGGAGAGGCTCAAAAGCTGCGTGTGCCCCGTGCATAAGCACCCCACGCCCATTTGGGGCAGGACAAGAAAGAGGGGACAGAGAATCGGGGACCAGTTCTACGCTGAGGCTCATCTGCAATGAGCCAGACTTGACGTTTGTGTGTGTGTGGTGGGGGCGGGGGGGGGGCAGTGAGGAATGTGGTGAATCTTGCTTGGAAGAAGGCTGATGTTTTTAGGTAAATTTACGTGTTTTTTTTTTTTTTTGAAAAGAAAAACTACAACACACGCTTGCCTTTAGTGTATAGAAAATTCTTACTGAAATGAACAAGTTCCAACAGGAAAAATTAAGAGACGTTTAGAAGTAAAGCGCAGGAAGTAAATCATCGTTTCATCCACTTTTCTTGGAGGTGTGATTTTTTTAATGCCTGCAGCTGGCTCTCTAGCACGGTTTTCGGAGGGAGGGTGCCGCCCCCCGCACCCCCAATTCCCCCCCCCCCCTCCCCCCCGGGAGCAGGTCTTCATGACATCCACAAAGGCTGGCTATGGCGCCTCCAACACTCCGCGCCCGGCCCCTCCCAGGGCCTCGCCCGCCCGCTCGGTCCACCTCCCTCCGCCTGGGTTTTGGAACGGCGCTTCTGCACACACGGTGCGTGGCATGCCACTGCCTGGAAACAAGGCCACTTCAGGTGTAAAATATTCCGCCTGGATCCCCTGGGGCACAGCGCTGACACGCGGCAGCGCCTCTGACGGGAGCCGCCAGGCCGACCGACAGCCGCGTGGAGACGCGCATCGGCTGCATCCAGAGCCGCAGCCAGAAATAGCAGGAGCCAGAGAGCTCGGGTTTTAATTTCATTAAGAATTTTTTTGACAGCCTGACACCCCAGAGCCGTGTTCCAGTTGTTTCTCCTCGCTGGCATCGGGGAGGGAACCAGGAGGCGGGTCTCTGGGCTGGACCTGGAGGGGGATTTCCTCTCCCAGGGAAGGAGCCCCGCTGGGCACTCAACTCCTGTCCACGGGCACGTCCCACGGGGACCGTGGGCACGGAGGGCGTGCTGCGTGAGGCCTGGCCTCCCGGGCCACCGGAATGGCGCGTTGACTAGGTTACAGGAAGACAGGGACGTGTCATTGGGTGCGACTTCAGAATGCAATAAGCAAGGCTTCCACCCAGCAGGTGCCCTGAAGCAGTGCCACCCCTTGGCCGGGTGAGCGACCGCAATGGGCAGGGCAGAGCCGGCCCAGCCCTGAGAGGGCGCCACCTCCTCGCGGGGATGGTGAGGAGGTTGTATTTCAGCTGCCCAGGTCCTCTCCCTGCCAGATCCCGCCCCCCCCGCCCCCCCCACCTGCTTCAGGGTGCTGACAAAGGCTGCCACCCGAAGGCTCCACAGTCAAGGTCCAGTCCCTACCGCCCGGGGCCCAGGCCGGCTGCCCCGCCTCCAGTGACCGGGGGAGGGGCCCGCAGAAGAGCAACAGTCATTTCTGACTCTGGGGCCCCAGATCACAAGGCCCCCAGCACCTTCCTGGTCAAGGCCCCTGGGGCCCCTGGGTGGTTGGGGGTGGTGGTGGTTGGGGGGCTGTCACCCCTCATGCTCAGCTAGCGCGAGGTCGGCGGTGAAGATGAACGGAGGCCACGGCCGGCGTTGCTGTCAGCACAGAGAGGGAAACCCAGCTCCTCGCTTGACAAGGTGAGTGGCCTGGTGACTACAGAGCGTTGGCGTGGCGTTCGGGAGGCCCGTGACCATGCCCGTGTCGCCACCGACTGCTCGCCTTGGGAAATCGTTGATTTCTGCCCAGCACAGCCTGTCTGCCCCCTCCCTGCTGTCTGAAGGGGGGCAGGTCGGGCTGCGTTTTCTGGCTGCTAACAGGAGGCATCGGCGTTGCAAACACGTTTGCTGGAGAGTGGATGAAGGGCTGTCGTCTCCTCTCTCGAGGGGGCTCCGGGGTGTCCGAGACCTGGCCAGCCCCACGTCCCGTGGTACCGGGGACGGCTCTGTCGTTGTCCGTCCAGGCTGCTCTAACGAGTTCCCAGAGACCAGGGGGCTTAAACAATGGCGTTTATTTCTCACAGTGCTGGAGGCTGGAGTCCAACATCCGGGTACTGGCAGACAGTGTCGGGGGGCGGGGTCCTCCCCTGGCCTGCAGATGGCTGGCCGCCTTCTCGCCGCGTCTTCTCCAGGTGGACACAGGGAGAGGGCGAGCTGGTCAGAGCATCTCTTCATACAAGGCCACTAATTCAGTTCACCAGGGCCCCACCCTGAGGACCCCATCACCTCCAGGGGCATCCACCTGCTCGAGCCCTCCCATAACTGAGGGCTTCCGCCTACATCCGCATCACAGACACTTCCTCTTGGGGTGTGACCGTGGCCTTGGGCACGCAGATCTGGTACCTGGGTGCAATGTCCCCAGTCCAGAAACAATAGGTCTGTTGAAGGTTTACCGTAGCCATAGTCACTCATTCATTCATTCATTCATTCATGCCAGAAAGGACCACCTCCCCATGAAACCTGGGGGTGTGTGTGAGGGGATCTCTCCAAGCTGCCTGAGCTCCCCGCCCCCGCACCCCCTCTCATTTCTCAAGCAGAGCCAAGCCCCCTGTTCGTCTCCAGTCAACTCATCCAAGAGAGCGGCGGCCTCACTTCAATTAACTTTGAATTAATTCCTTGACAAAAACATCCAGGTTTTAATTGTTTCACCTAATTACTGGACGGCGACCCAGATCTGAGACCTGACACAGGTGGTGGGAAGCGGTGGGGAGGATCCAAGATCCTATTCACGTATTGTCTCGAGAGTTTCAGTCAAACACGCCTCCTGTTGGCGCCTCCTTATTTACATGGCTGACCTTGCGTCCTCTTAGACTGAATGAAATTCCTCTGAATAAACACGAAATCTCTAAAGGCCGACGTCTTCACATTTAAAATCAAACGTGGCTGTAATTCCCCTCAAAGCAAGATGAGGATGGCGTCTGGTCAGATGAGAAATAGCCGCCCTTCGATCTCGTGTAGCCACCCAAACCGTGCAGCGGGCTGGCGGGCGAGGGGAGCAGGCCTGCGGTTCTGGGAGCTAATTATAGTCTTCCTCTCTCGCTACATATTTGCATGCAAATCTCAGCCTGGGTAGATCTGGCGTGGAGAGCACCCCAAGGCTCCCGCTGGCAGATGGGCGTTGGATCACAATGACACTGAACAGCGCCTGGGGCTCTGGGGCCAAGCCGCAGCTCTGAGCAACAGGGAAGCATCGGGACGGTGCGGGCTTTGTACCGGGCTCTGGCCAGAGCTGGGGAGGAGGGGGTTTGGAAAAACACTTCGGGCTGATGGCCAGGTCCCCTTCACGCTCCACAGACAGCCCGTAGATCTTGGAAAGTAGGCCATCTTTCAATGGCGTTATTTAACGTTTTACTTCAAGTGGAGGAGCTTTGGCTTACGCAGAGCGGAGAGCAGCCGGCTCCCGGCCGCGGGCCCGGGCGGGGTGGGAGGCAGGTGCTCCAGGCGGGCTGCGGGAGCCCGGGGTCAAGTTCCCATCTTTTTTTTTTTTTTCCCCACAGGGAGTATGGCAAAGCGTTCTGGGCCTTATCCTTCCCTGCTCGGCAGAAGAAACACACTCGTGGGCGGGGGAGGTGACATGGGTGCTTTTCGAAGATGGGTCTTTGAGAGGCCTGTGGGCAGACAGAGCAGCCCTTACCCGCAGCGAGTGTGCGTGTGGGGAGGTGGTACAGGTAATTCTTTTAAAAATATATATATTTATTGATGTCAGAGAGGAAGGAAGGGAGAGAGAGAGGTAGAAACATCCATGCTGAGAGAGAATCATGGATCAGTTGCCTCCTGCACTCCCCACACTGGGGATGGAGCCCGCAACCCAGGCCTGTGCCCTGATTGGGAATCGAACCGTGACCTCCTGGTTCCTAGGTCGATGCTCAACCACTGAGCCACGCCGGGCTGGGCCTTTTTTTTTTTTAATTCAATTGTTTGGAGTAAGCGGACAAGTGCATGCATGCAATTAAAATCGGAATATCTGAAAACCAAAAACCAGGGACAAAGGAAGGAGTGTGAAAAGAAAAAGGCTCCCTCCCGCCCCACACAGACGTGTCCGGAGAGGGTTGTACGAGGGGGGGCGTTTCCTGCAGCTGTAACTCACACACACGTTCTGGAAAGATTTCAAGATTCCCCCCGACACACACACACACCCACACACACACACACACACACACACACCTCACCCCGTACCTGGGCTTAAAGAGTTCTCTGAACCATGAGTGCTGTCTGGATGGGTTTCCAAACAGTGATCCTTCAAGGCAGAAACGTGAACGTGGGAAAATGATACCCTGCGGGTTTGCAGCTGTCCAAGGACGTACGTATGTTACTCAGTGGCTTTGACTCGATATTATTTCCTTGAACACTTCCTTGAACTTGGTAAAGCAAACATTTCTGATTTTCCCAAAGCCTTAGGCCAGTGGTCGGCAAACCGCGGCTCGTGAGCCACATGCGGCTCTTTGGTACCTTGAATGTTCTAACGCCACTTCTTCAAAATAGACTCGCCCAGGCCGAAAACCGACTTCTGCGCATGGGCCACGACGTTTCAATCGCACTGTACGTGCACGCCCACACGTGGCATTTTGTGGAAGAGCCACACACAAGGGGCCAAAGAGCTGCATGTGGCTCGCGAGCCGCGGTTTGCCAACTGCTGCCTTAGGCAAATGCATAACACTGGGCAAATTTTCCAGCCTGTGTATGCCAATGCTTCGTAGTTCCCAGAGATATTTAGAAAGAAGGGCGGCCCCCCGCCCGGCCCTGGTGGCCTGCATGACCCTGCACCCCCGCCTCTCCCCCATCACCCGCACACCCGGCCGGCCTTCCTCCACCCCCTGGCCATGCTGATTTCTGCTTCTGGTCTCTGCATGATGCTGAGCCTCTTCTGGGGGAGGGGATCCCCTCCCTCCCTCCACAGCCCCCGCCCTGCCCGTTCTGCAACTCCTCCAACCAGTGTCCACGCACAGTCCAGGTCTCAGATGAAATCAATGGGTGAGCTGGGGTCCCAACCGGTGGTGCCTCCCTTCGCTGTGCGGGCTGCACTCACAGTTGTGTGGGCCCCTCTGCCTCCCTCCTAGACGCCACTCTCCGTGAGGCAGGGCTGGCCAGCCCCCTGGCGCCCGGGACGAGCCTGCACGGGGGTAGATACCCAATGACTGGCTGTGGGAGGAAGGGGGGTGCCACTGCAGACACCCCCCGGCTTGCCGGAGAGCAGGGCGGCTCACTTTAAAGTGGTTTCAAAGTTTCAATGGAAAAAAATAGACAAAAAACTTCTTTAGAGAAGTTTGGTTAATCAAGGGAACCATTTCTAAGAAGCTTAAAGTTGTTCCTTACCTCCCCCCCCCCCCCGCCTGTCCCCCCTGATCCCAGTCTCCACCCCAAACCCAGCCCGCCCCTCGTGGTCAGAGCAGTACACAGTATAACAACATACCAACACCTGGCACATGTGTGGTCTTCACTACCCGGGGAGGCCCTCCGACATCCCCCATTCTACAGATGGGGAACCCGAGGCCCCGAGAGATGGCCTGAGCTGCGTTCAAGGTCACCCCGGCAGGACATGTGAGAACCGGGTCGGAGGCGGCGTGGCACGCCCTGCCTCTTCCGAGGACCGAGAGCGACTTCTGAAGCCGAGAAATAATTGTGCCAGAGGCCAGCAGGGGCGCCGAGCTCCTGTCATTGACCCTGCTCTCACATTCAATTCCTAATGATCTTCCCGGGCTCCGTCCGCGGGAAGCGCCGGGCTGGGAGGAATCCGGGAGGACGTTGAGAAGATGGCACCATGACAACAGAAGTGACGGCTGACAGTCTGACACGGGGATGGAGACAGAGCTCAAAGGCGCTCTCCAACCCGCGTGCGAGGTAGTCCCAGAATAGATGAGTCCTGTGTCATTAAGGAACATTCAGGTTTTCCTAGGGCCTCTCTCATAGAGGCTAAAAAAAGCGGTGATTTAAAATAATGATTTTTCTTTAAAGGCATAAGCAACAGTCACATGGCAAATTAATTTCTCTGTATCCGGCAGAGGAGAGAGCGCCATGGGTACCTGCCAAGCGTGCCACCGCGGGGTGCTCACCCAAGGCACCCCACCATGCAGGGGTGTCACCTGTCTGTCCTCTCGCTGAGGGACGGGTAGCATTTCAGATTTGTCCTTCCCCAAAGTGTCACTCTTTCATTTCCTCTGTCTCCCCCTGCTCAGCCATCATATAAGTCCCGTATTCACCTTTACCTTCCTTCGTCTTGCTAGCACATTTATTTTTAGCCTTCTTAATTAAAAAATAAATAAATGATATTTTATTCATGCCCAGGTTTTCAAGAGGATCACAGAACACAGGGATTGATACAATATCGCCCAAGGAAGAAATTCTTGAGAAAGGTTTGCAAGCTGCTACTGTTCTTTGAAAGACTGGGAAAAAGTTTCATTATTTTTTTTTTTAGATGTGCTCTAATTAAAGTGGGTTTTAGCTACTGCCCACATTGTAGTCACTCATTGGGCTCATTGTACAAATCGGAAAGTTTCCATTCATTGTAAAGTAACTTAAATGAGATGATACATTCTCACAGTTTTTCCTTCATGATGGGTTAACATTGAATTACCTTGGCTGTAGGTGCTGTCTTTGGGAACTACAGAGACTCACATACATTTTATACCTGAATTTAAAAGGTCAACATAATACTTTCAAAGACTCAAGTGGCCCTTTTGTGCCCACGGGGAGGAACGAAGGTGCTGGGAGCTGCTGGGATTGACCACAGACACTGGTCCTTCCTGGGACCCCAATCCCGACTCCTCTGCTTCTTGTCGACCTTGAACCCACACTCTGGTAAACCGATACCTGGGCCTCACACTCTTGGGAAAAAAGAGTCAACAGCCGAAACCAGTTTGGCTCAGTGGATAGAGCGTCAGCCTGCGGACTGAAGGGTCCCAGGTTCAATTCCGGTCAAGGGCATGTACCTTGGTTGCGGGCACATCCCCAGTGGGGGGTGTGCAGGAGGCAGCCGATCGATGTTTCTCTCTCATCGATGTTTCTAGCTCTTTGTCCCTCTCCCTTCCTCTCTGTGAAATATCAATAAAATATATTTAAAAAAAAAAAAAAGAGTCAACAGATCGTCTCTTTGGCACATATTACCATGTGCAAAGTCATACACACACAAGTTTCATGCGAGTTTCTAATGTTTATCAGGAACCTGAGTTATAGAAAGAGGGAAGCGCCATGTAGCTCCCATCCTCCAGGGAGCTGCTGGCTGGTACCCATCTCCCCAGGACCCACTCCCTCCCTCCTCTCCCCAGATGGCCCCGCCCACTCCCTCCCTCTCTTCCCAGAAGGCCCAGTTTCCACCTGGCTTCAGGAAGAGGAGACCTCATCCATCGGGGCCTCAGCTGTTGCTGTAGAGACAGGCAGGTGACCTAAGCATTGCATCAGAACGATTCGGAAGACGTTTGCTGGGAATTCTGGGCCTTGGACAGAACGCCGGGAAGATGGGAGGCCTGGATCCTTGGAGTTATTTGCTGCCAAGAGGCAAGCTGGACCAGGGAAGAAGCGGACTAATAGACGATGCAGGGCTGGGAGGGTGCCCGCCAGGCCAGCCTTTTAGGTGAGTGCGCCCAGAATGCTCTCTTCAAAACCAGGGGGAATGGAGTCAGATTTCAGTTTGTAACAGTCAGGGTCCTGACTGACACATACACACGCTTATTTTCCTTGCCTGCCCCGGAGAGGAGCTCTCAGACCCCCTCCCCAGTTTTTTTTTTTTTTTTTTTAACTTTGTTTTTTGTTTTGTTAATCCTCACCCAAGAATATTTTTTCCCATTGATTTTTTTTCTTTCTTTTTTTTTTCATAGAGAGAATGGAAGGGTGGGGGCGAGACAGAGAGAAACATTAATGTGAGAGAGACACATCGATTGGTTCCTTCCTGCATGTGCCCTGACCGGGGCCGGGGATTGAGCCTGCAACCGAGGTACATGCCCTTGACCGGAATCGAACCTGCGACCCTTCAGTCTGAGGCTGGCACGCTGGTACATGCCCTTGACCGGAGTCAAACCCGGGACCCTTCAGTCCACAGGCCGACGCTCTATCCACTGAGCCAAACCGGCTACGGCAATACAAATATTTTAAAAATAAATAAATGAGCCCTCCCCAGTTTTTTGTTTGTTTGTTTGTGGGGTAACAGATGGGCTTGTCTCTGTGTGTCCTCCTTGCCATTAGCTCTGGTTGACAGAATCCCCCAAAGTTTTGATCTGAGACAACAGGCGGCCCCCCGGGGTGGTGCTGCAGCCGGCCCCCCACTGCCGGGGCTCACCTGTGCCCCTGTGCGGGGGGCTGCTTCATCGCCACGGCAGCCTCTGGCCCAGCTTCTTCATGCCCAGGGTTCCAGTGCCATGCTGCTTATTGGTCTGAGGAAGGCCTTTACCTATGAAAATACTCTCTTTTCAACATGTGCTGCAAAGATGCTTCTCTCGAGCATCCCTGGATCAATTTTATCTATTGGTGGGTGTTTTCTCTGTACAGAACTTTGGCTTTTTTATATTTTTATTGATTTCAGAGAGGAAGGGAGAAGGAGAGAGAGATAGAAACATCAATGATGAGAGAGAATCATTAATTGGCTGCCTTCTGCACGCCCCTCACTGGGGATGGAGCCCACAACCCGGGCACGTGCCCTTGACCGGAATCAAACCCGGGACCTTTCAGTCCGCAGGCTGACGCTCTATCCACTGAGCCAAACCGGCCAGGGCAGAACTTTTTACTTTTTTATGTAGCCAAGATACGGCATTCTTCTTCTTTAAAAAAATGGCAAAACAGCAATGTGTGAATTTATTCAGGTCAACAAAAGTTAAACAAAATATTAGAATTGATGACATGTTTTTAATTTTGGAACCTTTAAAAAATATAGAGAAGTGCAAAGGATGGTTAAAGAAATATCAAGAAATAAGATTTTTAACATATTTACTTTAAGCTTAAAAATTTACATAAGGTAAAAACATAAACATGGTGTGGATCCCTTTGTTACCCATACCCAGGCCGGCCAGTTCACTTCCCTCCACATGTCATCACTGTTGTGAATTCTGTACGATCTTACGAGGTCATAAAAAATATTTTTCTTGGAAATGTAGATAACTATAAAAAGTATCTGGCACTGTTTTGTACGCATTTAAAAAATTCATAAATGGTATAGTTTTATTTGGTAACTTGTTATTTAAACTCAGCACTGTTTCCAAATGTACCCACGTGGATACATAAATATACATTTGGTAACTTGTTATTTGAAAGTCAAGCATTGTTTCAAGATGTGCCCATGTTGATACATAAATACACATAGTTTATTTGCAGAGCTTGTGTATTGATGAACATTTGGGCTTTTCCCCGGTGTAACCATTGTACTGACAATGCGAAGGTTTCCATCCCGTCTTTGGGAGTTTCTCCGGGAATTTGCCTGCATTTGAGATGTCTGGTTTGTGGGATGTGTGTTCGTGGTTCTCTCGGGAATTGATCACTTTGCTTCTAAGTGGCTGGACCGCTGGTACTTGGTCCAGGGGGTGTGTACGGAATATCCTGCTTCCCATAGTTCCATCAGCATTTGAAATGGTCAGACTAACGTTTTTGCTAATCTCAAGGAAGTAGCTTCTCATTTTGGTTTAAATTTTTGCTTGTGGCAACATTAACACAAAGAAGCACTTTTCCCGACGTTTAATGGGCTTTTTGCTTTTTCTCATTTGTGAAGAGGCTGTTTAAGTATTTTGCACATCTGTGTATTGAATTGTTTGTCGTCTTCTTATTGATTCATAGATGTGCTTTACATAGGCTGGCTCCTAATCTCTTCGTCTATTACGTTGCCAACCTTTGTCTTCTTCTTTTTTTTTTTTAATATATATTTTATTGATTTTTTACAGAGAGGAAGGAAGAGGGATAGAGAGTTAGAAACATCGATGAGAGAGAAACATCAATCAGCTGCCTCCTGCACACCCCCTACTGGGGATGTGCCCGCAACCAAGGTACATGCCCTTGACCAGAATCGAACCTGGGACCCTTCAGTCCACAGGCCGACGCTCTATCCACTGAGCCAAACCGGTCAGGGCAACCTTTGTCTTCCTGATTTCTGCATTGCTGTTTGATTATTTTTTATATTTTTAAAATATTTAAAAATGTTAAACATTAGTAATTGAATTTGCTGAATTGTATGACTGAAGGACCGAAAGACTGACACCCCTGAATGACAACAGTCACCCTCAAGAAGAACCCCATTCCTTTGGCCCCACCCCTTCACCTCTGGCCTCCTTACCCAGGGGTGTGAAGGGTCACCCCCGCCCCTCCCTAACCCCTCCACCAGCTCAGTTTCTGCAGCTGATTTTCCCACTCCCAGCAACCTTCCCTCCCTTCTGTGGCTACATTTCCAGAGCCTTCCCCACAAACCTTCTCAGGAGGAGTCCACCCTCCTGCCTCACCCTCCCCATGGCCCGAAGACATTTTCCCAATAGAGCGTTTCATAGCAGCAAAGTGGGTGTTGATGAAGCCTTCAGGCCTGGTAGGCGTGGCTCAGTGGTTGAGTATCCACCTATGAAGTAGGAGGTCACCGCACAGGCCTGGGTTGTGGGCTCGATCCCCAGGAGGGGGCGTGCAGGAGGCAGCCAATCAATGATCCTCTCTCATCATTGATATTTCTATCTCCCCCTCTCCCTTCCTCTCTGCAGTCAATACAAATATTTTAAAAATAAATAAAAATAAAGCCTTGGGGCCGGGCAGAGTCGAAGGAACCCCAAGCTGGTCTCGAGCACAAATGACTGGACTCCACGTTAAGTGGGAGCCCCACTCCCCAAAAAGATGCTCATTTCTGTTTGTATGTCTTCCCATATTTCCTGTTGACCATCTCATCACCAATGCGTGGGAGTGTCTGTGCATGGGCCCGACTCCCATGCTCTGCTGTTGCCTCCAATGTCACCTACGTGTAAGAAGTGAGTGGATGAGCGCCGTGACCCTGCCAGGGCGCCCACCGCGCTGGCCCGTGAAGGCCCGGCCTGCTGCACGGCATAATGATGGCAGTACAATCCTGTGATCTTATTCAAAACTAGAGGCCCGGTGCACGAAATGAGGGGTGGTGTCCCGCAGCCCAGCCTACACCCTCTCCAATCTGGGACCCCTCAAGGGATGTCCGATTGCCTGTTTAGGCCCGATCCTCTAAACGGGCAGTCAGACATCCCTCTCACAATCCAGGACTGCTGCCTCCCAACTGCTCACCTGCCTGCCTTCCTGATTGCCCCTAACCACTTCTGCCTGCCAGCCTGATCACCCCCTAACCACTCCCTTGCCAGCCTGATTGATGCCTAACTGCTCCCCTGCCAGCCTGTTTGCCCCTAACTGCCCTGCCCTGCAGGCCTGGTCCCCCCCAACTGCCCTCCCTTGCAGGCCTGGTCCCTCCCAACTGCCCTCCCCTGCTGGCCATCTTGTGGTGGCCATCTTGTGTCCACATGGGGGCAGCCATCTTGTGTGTTGGAGTGACGGTCAATTTGCATATTACTCTTTTATTAGATAGGATGACTCCAGATAAATGAGCAATAAACTCGGGCTTACGCCGCCTGTGTTACAGAGCTGATAGGTGGCTAATCAGTGCCCACGTGTGTGTCATTACATACATGATGTGCAGAGTCCCCTGGGAACCCCAGGGAGGTTTGATCTGAGCATCGTCTGGTCCGAGGCCAGAGGCTGAGCTCAGGATTCGGGGAACAACAGGCCGTTTAGCTCATAACGTCTGTCAGTGACTCGCCGATGTCTTTCAAGGTCGGGCATCGGCTTCATCCACTCACACCCTCTCCGTGGTAAATGATCAATGCGCCTCTCTTCCAGCCTCTGCATTCTACATTCACTTAGCAAGGTTTTCTTCGCCCCGAAGCTGGCGTGTGCAGAACAAAGAGGAGGAAGTGGGTGCTCTGTTGCAGATGGCAGATGAGGCATCGACATGTCCAGCTCGCAATTCTCCAAAGCGGGTGGCGTCATGTCCGGGGTGGAGGGCTGCCGGAGCGCGCCCGCGGAGTGGGCAGAGGTGCGCGAGGAGGAGCCCTGCTCCCCACCAACACCTGCTGGGTGGACGGCAGACCGACCGCGTGATGGAGCAGACGCTGCCAGGGGCAGGGCGGCGCCGGGTCTGGGAGACGGCGTGTCAGGCGCCAGGGAGCCAGCCGGCTGGGTCTGAAGCCGCCTCTCCCACGTTCTAGCTCCCGGCCCTGGGCGGGTGACGGAAGCCTCTCGGTGTCTTTATCTGTGAAACGGGACAAGGGAAGAGCCACTTGTATTGACTGTGAGGGCTGGATGCGATCCTGAGACAGTTTGATGGTAATTTCTGCCATCGGTAGCATCTGATCAGCACCAGACACCGAGCGAGCGCTATTATTACTGGAGCCGTTGTTGTTGTCTACGGTCGGACGGTTGACCGGTGTAGCCCGGAAATGTTTATGTAGGAGGCGGTGACGAGAGCTGGGCCCAGGCGGATAGCGCCTCTTGTGCGATCCTTCCTTTTGCGTGATGCGCGTGTGTCATGCGTGATAACACGGTCTAGGAAGGGCTGCTCCGGGCAGGCGCAGCTGTCTCTGCAAGGCTGTGCGTGGCCGCGGGCGTGGGGGGGCTGCAGGGTATTGCAAACTCACCCTGAAAATGCCGCCAGCCGGCCATGGGGCCCTGAGCACATCTCTGCACGGTTCTGAGCCTCTGAGTGGTTGCATGTGTGTGTGTGGGGGGGGGGGGGGGGGAGGGTGGGGTTGGGATAGATAATTTTTAAAAATATATATTTTCATTGATTTCCAAGAGGGAGAGAGAAATAGAAACATCCATGATGAGAGAGAATCATTGATCGGCTGCCTCCTGCACACCCCACAATGAGGACCGAGCCTACAACCTGGGCATGTGCCCTGACTGGGAGTCGAACCCTGACCTCCAGGTTCATAGGTCCATGCTCAAGCCCTGAGCCACGCCACATAATTTCTGAAGCCCCTTTCAGCTCCCTGAGTTCTAAAACATTGAAACGTACGTTTTCACATGGACTCCCACATCACACACATGACTTTCAGAAGCCTACATTTATTGCCAAAGGATCTGCAAAGGACTGGAAGGCATATGACTCCTGGAGGTGACACGGGAAATGCAGACGGCCGGGTGCATCGGAGATCGGAAGGGGACAAAGTACTTAGTCACAGGACAGAGCCCGGGAAGAGACAAACACAGCAGGGACCGCCAAAGGGTTTTGATGGAATCTGAGAAACCAAACCAGGTGGGAGAAGAGACCCAGCCATGTTCTGTTCAGGGAAGGAGATGGGAGAAGCGTGAGGGAATTTGTCACGTCCAGCGAGGGCGTTGGCATGACAAAGGAGAAGAAAAGGCGTGAGCCTGGTGGTCCAGCAGAAAATTCCTGCCACACTGTGTCACTCATGCTCGAGTAACAGCAGCCTGTCTGCCTGTGTTTGTGGAACAGATAGGGCCTGGGTGTTCCTCAGGGTGGGGCTAAAGTAGGTTTACAGTTGTTCATATGGAAAATAACACAATTGTCAAATAACTGGGGACCCTGTGCACGGATTCCTGCACATGGAGAATAAATTAATTAGAAGGAGGCTGGAGGGGCAGGACTGGGCGAGATGGGCTGGACACGCCCTGGAGCCAACCTCTCACTGTCCCTCCCCGGCCAGTCGCACCTGGAGCAGCGCAGAGTGAGCAGGGTCCCTCAGGCAGGTGGGGTCCCTCAGCCTGGCCTGCGGGGATCGGGTCGAAACTGGCTCTCTGACATCCCCCGAGGGGTCCTGGAGTGCGAGAGGGCACTCTGCAAAGTTGCCGTCGTACAGGGTGTGGAACGCAAATGCAAGTGAGCAGTAAACCAGATTCGGGGCCGACAGTGCCCCAGCAGCAACATAACCCAGGGTCCAAGGTGGAATCGCACGGCCCCTCGAGGAATCGGGCACCCTACACTCTCTGGTTTCTGGGTGCATCACCCGAGAACCGCCGCTGCCAAGTCACTGCATGCAGCTCGGCAGCTCCTGTGTTAAGCGTCTGCCTCCTGGTGGTCAGTGCGTGTCATAGTGACCGGCTGGTCAGTGGTAGGGACACTTAGCATATTAGCCTTTTATATATATAGATACAGATAATACAGGAATAACTCTTTGCATATTTACAACTGTAAACCTATATATGTCTCTCCCTGTGTTTTTTTTTTTTAAATATATATTTTTATTGATTTCAGAGAGAGGAAGAGAGAGGGAGAGAGATAGAAACATCAGTGATCAGAGAGAATCATTGATCAGCTGCCTCCTGCACACCCCCTACTGGGGATCAAACCCACAACCCGGGCATGTGGCCTGGCTGGGAATGGAACCATGACCTCCTGGTTCATAGGTCGGCACTCAACCACTGAGCCACACCGGCCAGGCCCTCCCTGTGTTTTCATGACAGTTTAGAGTTAGCTGGTTGTTGCTTCCTTTTCATTTCATTGGGGAAAACTTGAGACAGTTTGCCAATCTCCTTGGGCTGTGTTGGTTTCCCTCGCCGCGTGCAGGGGACCGGCCAGGAGTGGGAACAGGTGACGGAGGGGCCCAGAGCCAGCGTGGCCCCCCTGCCCTCCTGGTTGCTGCTTTCCTCAGGAAGGCCAAGGCCGCCGGTTCCCTCTGACGATGGGAGCCATACGATCAAGTCAGCCGTGATTTCAAGAGCACGAGGACCCTGCTATTCCCGAGGAGAAGCCTGAAACACACCCTCGGTTAATTCGTTTACCAAATACACGTTTTCCCAGCGGCTTGTTAGAACCCCCCAATACAGGGTGTAGCACTCGAGAGATTCATTCACAGCCAAGAAGTCGGATTATAACAACAATAGGGGAGAGCTGTTGAGGAACTTTATGATTGCCAATGAAGCCGGAAGAGAGAACTGGACCGTGGGCTAACCAGCAGCACCAGCGGGGGGTTAAGGCGCTTTAACTGCTGCTGCAGTGCTGGGCAGTGTCAGGTCCTACACCATGCACGTGACCTCTTAGGCCGGGGTCTCCCCTGACTTACAGGCCCTGAGATTTTAATCTAGGCCCCTCCAGGGAACCAACCGGAAGCCGACCCGCCTGCAGGTAAGCATCAGTGTGAGAAATCAGTGTTGTGTTTTGTGAAGAGCATGCGCCTTTCTAATGTCATCTTTACCGGTTCAGTTTGCCAGACCCCACGGCGCGGTCCTTGGCTCGGAGGGAGGCGACTCGGTGGCACTGGGGGGTCCGCTCCCAGCCCAGCGTGGCTGCCGTGTCCGGCCTTCGGAGGGACTGGCCCGCCTCCCTGCCTGGTGCCGGGAACAGTTGGTTTGCGTTTGTTTGTGGGCTGAGACGAAGCGCAGATAATTGTATTCCCCAAAGAGATTTCCCCTCAAATTTTGATAAAGTCAAAATAGAAATTAAGCTGGGATTCTGTAGTTAATGGCATTTCGAGTAGCTTTTTTTTTTTTTTTTTTGCTAACACAAATGTTATGATATTTGAAAAATGAAGAAAATTGGCCTTTGTCCCAGAAAAGGCAATGCTGGGAGAAATCAGCAGATCTGTTGAAACATACATATGTAAAATAACAACAATCTCCCCTGTTCTCAGCCTCTTACACACACACACACACACACACACACACACCACACACCACACCACACACGCGCACTCACTCACACACACACACACACACACACCACACCACACACCACACCACACACGCGCACTCACTCACACACACACACATACACACACCACACCACACACGCACACTCACACACACACACACACCCCACACACCACACACCACACCACACACGCGCACTCACACACACACACACACCACACACGCGCACTCACACACACACACACACACACACCACACCACACGCGCACTCACACGCACACACACACACACACACACCACACCACACACCACACCACACACCCACACTCACACACACACACACCACACCACACACACACACACACACACACACACACACACCACACACCACACCACACACGCGCACTCACACACACACACACCACACACACGCACTCACATACACACACACACACACACACACACCACACCACACACACGCACTCACACACACGTGCCCTTCTCTGTGGAATGCCGAAGGAATGGAGAAGACACCCTCTCTTTTGTGAAATCCCTGAAGTTTAATTTAACAGGATTTCTTAAGTTGTAGCCAAAGCCAATCTGGAAATAACAAGCGTAAAGTGGAAATACCGTCACTGGGTGGTCCCAGGACCTGCTCCCGCTGGTTTCTTTTCCAAACATGCCGAGGAGCCTGTGAGCGTGAGTGTGTGTGTGTGTGTGTGTGTGTGTGTGCGCGCATGCGTGAACATTCAGACTCAGTCCACACAGCCCTCAGAACTGTGAGAATTTGGGCTGTTAGAACAATTTACATGAAAATGACATGCTAGTTAAACCTTTTACGCTGAACTCTTTGTCTGTTTGTAAGGATCAAACAGATCATGTTCATTCATTCATTCATTCATTCACCCGTCCTTCAACCCATGATCATGGAGCTCACTAGCCAGAGGCCAGGCTGCTGAAGAAAGGGCAGGGCCCTGTCCTCATCACCTCGTGAGGGCCAACCCCAGAAGTCACCTTGCCTCAGCCCCGGGAAGGAGTGCTGGGCAGGAAGGCTATGGGGGAGCATGGTCTGCTATCTGCCATGGAAGGCTTCCTGGAGGAAGTGGCATTTGATCCAAGTGTTGACACTAGGCCACACTCCTGGCCAGAGGGTAAGGTCCGGCTCAGAGAGCAGGCCGGGCGACTGGGAGCAGGTCACTCCAGGGAACGTCTTGCAAAGGGTCCCAGGAGTGTGTGGGCCGACCGTGTGGGGCGCGAGCCATGAGGTTCAAAGGGAAACAGCAAGACCCAGTGGGTCCATGGGTAGGTGACACGGGTGGAGGTATTTTGTCACCTGGCTTCCCAACATCAGCGTCGGGGGGCATCTCTCCACACTCACGGTGGAGTGACTGTGGGCCACTGTAGCTGTAGCACAGCACCTCACAGCTGTTGGTATAGTAGTGATGTTGTTACAGCAGCCATGTTGTTATAGTAGTGGTGTTGTTACAGTAGCGATGGTCTTACAGCAGTGATGTTGTTACAGCAGCGATGTTGTTATAGTAGTGGTGTTGTTATAGTAGCGATGGTCTTACAGCAGCGATGTTGTTACAGCAGCGATGTTGTTATAGTAGTGGTGTTGTTATAGTAGCGATGGTCTTACAGCAGCGATGTTGTTATAGTAGCCATGTTGTTACAGCAGCGATGTTGTTACAGTAGCGATGTTGTTATAGCAGCCATGTTGTTACAGCAGCCATGTTGTTACAGTTGCGATGTTCTTACAGCAGCGATGTTGTTACAGCAGCGATGTTGTTATAGTAGCGATGGTCTTACAGCAGCGATGTTGTTATAGTAGCCATGTTGTTACAGCAGCGATGTTGTTATAGTAGCCATGTTGTTACAGCAGCCATTTGTTACAGTAGCCATGTTGTTACAGCAGCGATGTTACAGTAGCGATGTTCTTACAGCAGCGATGTTACAGTAGCGATGTTGTTACAGTAGCGGTGTTGTTACAGTTGCGATGTTCTTACAGCAGCGATGTTGTTACAGCAGCGATGTTGTTATAATAGCGATGGTCTTACAGCAGGGATGTGTTACAGTAGCGATGTGTTACAGAAGCGATGTGTTACAGTAGCATGTTTTAAAATGTATTTAGACATGCAGGGTGTTCAGTCTCTACCTGGTTACCCGTTAGTGCCAATAAGTGTGTTCATTTGCCCATGAAGACAGACTTTGTGAGTAATATTTTGTAAAAGCAGTAAAAATCAGAAACTTTGCTCTTTAACACTGGGTAGGGTATCGGGCACCCGTGGACCCTCCAAGACCCCGAGACGAACAAGATCCAGGAGACGGGCGCCCCGGGACTCTCCACTGCGGTTTGTGTGAGTGTCTTCTCCCGCCTCCATTCCCAGTGGCTGCAGCAGCCATCACACCGGGACGGTGTGTGCATCGCGTCTCAGGCAAACAATGTTCGCATATTTGTGTCTGCATTTCCATGTCCGCTGATGAATGAAACAGGAAATATTTGAAGCCTGGACGCGTTTCCTTTCCCCTTCAGAGACCCAGTCCCAGCCTCCTGGTCCCCTGGTGGCGCAGCTCCGAGTCATTAATCACCCTTTGTTTGGCCGGCTCATTGTCCCGGACTGTCCGGCTCCTGCTCTGGGGGCAGAGACCGAGGGCCCGGCTCTGTCATCACGCTCCTCGGCGCTCACACCTGGGCCGGGGCTGGCGGGCAGGGCCTCATTTGGGAGTCACGGGCACCTTTCAAAATATGCCAGGTAAGAGCGTGAACATACCATCTGCAATGGTGCGGCCTGACCAGTGCACACCTGGCGGCGATTTTCCGGGCCCTGTCCACGGAGCCATCTCCGCCTCCGAGCGGGTCCCGATGAATCTAAAGACACAAAATGAACAGCTAACATTCTATTGGTGACCAATGATTTGGGGGGCATTTCTTTTTATTTTTAAATATGGTTTTATTAATTTTTTTTTAGAGCTAGAGGAAGGGAGATAGATAGAAACAACGATGAGAGAGAAACATCATTGATTGGCTGCCACCTGCACGCTCCTCCCCGCCCCCCTCCACCAAAGGGGTTCGAGCCCGCAACCCAGGCATGTGCCCTGACTGGGAATCGAACTGGGGCCTCTTGGTTCCTGGGTCGATGCTCAACCTCTGAGCTATACCGGCCGGGCTGGCGGGAGGGGGCGGTGGGGTGGGGAGGGCGGTTCTTTAGGTGCTGAAACAGACGATGGTGATTATGGGATGCGCAGGAATGAAAGAATCACCAGAAGCCCTTGGTTTTTTGCGATTTAATTCACAACTTGGGGAGACACAGTTGACCCTGGGTCCTGGGAGGCCCCGGAATCCCATCCGTCCTGAGGAAATATTTAGGAACCTCAGGGGCGCTCTCTGACAGTGCCTGGCCATGTGGCTGCGCTAATGCGGTTTAGGAATCAAAAACAATCACTTCCCCCCACGTCGCCTACCGTAGCCCACCGCCTGCGCAGGCCGGACTTACAGGTGGCACCCTGCGCGGGTGTCTGGGTGTCGGCGGTTCTTTATCGGGCGCCCACGTGTTTAGTTTGTTTGCCGGATGCGAGTACCAGAAGGGGTCTGATCGGAGCGCCGTCGTCCAGGTTTACAAGAGCCCCTCTGAGGGTGTATTTTCCTAAAACCAGCACGGCCAAGGCTCCGCGGACCCACGCCAGGCGCAGATCGGCCAGGCGGGCTGGGTGACGCGCCTGTCCGTTCCCGCAGCGTGTTTTTCCGCCCGAAATCAAAGGAGATCACAGGATCCTTACAATCCTAAAGCTGCGCTTTGTAGCTTCCGTCCCATCCGGGCGGCAGACGAGAGGCTGACATGCGGGCCAGTGACAACGAGGCAGAATAGCCTTCAGCGCGCCTCCCTGTGAGAGGGATCCAGCCCTCTCCGTGCGCTTGTGGACCTGACATGTTGCACGAGGGGCCCAGGGTTACCGAAACAGCAGCCCAAATAGACGCCAGACACCAGGCCGCTTGATGCCACGTTAAAGCACTGCTCCCCCTTCCGTGCCGTGGAGCCCTCTGCGAGCCCGCGCCTGCCGCCTTGAGGGAGGGGCCTGTGGCCTGGAGCGCCCACGGGTGGGTGAATGGACGGGGGGGGGGGGGGGGGCACGGGAACCAATGCCTCAGTGCTGAGCTGGACCCGGCTCCTGGCATCCTGGGCCAGCTGGGTGCTGGGTGCCTGGAGGGGATGGTGGTGTTTAGCAGTCCCTGGTGTTTTCCTGAATGTTCTCTGATGGTCCAATGTGACAGTCGCTGTGGAGACACCGTGACAACTGCCTCCTGTGGTCCCGCCGTGGATCTCAGCGCCAGGCGGCTCCTCGGAGCCCAGGAGGCCGATGCGGGTGTCCCTGGGGGTGGGTCCTTCCCGCGTTCCCGTCCCCTTCCCGCGAGCCCCCCTGCCTGGGGGTGCAGAGGGCGGTGCCCATGGGCTGAGCTCTTGCCTGAGGGTTCAAACAGACTCAGGGTGCACCTCCGGCTCCGCCCACGAGGAGGCAACCCCACCGGGGAGCCAGGCTGTCCTGCGTGGGGCGCCTCTTGCTTCAAAGGATACGGATTTTAGAGACGATTTCTTAGCATCCTTCTCTGTATTTCTTGCCCTGGCGGATGGCTCAGCTGGTTGGAGTGTCGCCCTGTACACCAAACCGCTGTGGGTTCCATTCCGGGTCAGGGCACACACCCGGCTGTGGGTTTGATCCCTGGTCAGAGTGAGTACGGGAGGCAACGGGTCGATATTTCTCTCTCACACCCTCCCTCTCCCCGCCTCTCTCTCTCTCTCAAATCATTAAAAAAAAATCCTCCGGTGAGGATTTAAAAAAATAATGATTAATAGATTAATATTTCTTAAAAAATGTCTTCGGTGGTGTTTTTGAAATTCGGTGCCACGCCAGGATTTTTAGCACCTCGCCTGGAGGTTAAGCTAACATTTCTTTTCCTTTCTTTTCTTTTCTCTTCTTTTCTTTTCTTTTCTTTTCTTTTCTTTTCTTTTCTTTTCTTTCCTTTCCTTTCCTTTCCTTTCTTTTCTTTTCTTTTCTTTTCTTTTCTGCACAAACGCAAGGTCGCAGAGAAACCGTGTCACCGCACCCTCTCCCTTGAAACGGCGCTTTTCAGGGCTGCAGGTATCCTCCGGGCCGCGTTGGGGCCGCTCGGCCTGTGGGGACCAGGTGGCTACCCCGGGCTCTGCGGCGTGCCCTGGGCCGCCACCCACACCCCGCAACACCGACAGACCCGTGTCCGGAGGGTCTTAACCGAAGTGGCTTAGATGCTGGTTACTGTGCGGATGCAAGGCCAGGCCTCACTCCCGGATCAGCAGCGCACGGAGAAAGACGCGCAGCTGCTTCGTCTCACGGGCCCTCAGTTTAAAAATAACCCGCATTTAAAAAATATGCTGCACATTAGAAATCCATAGTCTCTGCTTTTAGCCCACGACCCAATGCCCTCCCAGTAAAAGAGTTTCTTGGCTTTCTTTGTTGTTGTTAATCCTCACCCAAGGATATTTTTCCATTGCGTTTCAGAGAGTGGAAGAAAGGGGAGGAAAACATGGATGTGAGAGAGACACATTGATTGGTTGCCTCCTGCATGCACCCTGACCAGGCCTGCAACCGAGGTACGTGCCCTTGACCTGCCCTTGACCTGCCCTTGACATGCCCTTGACCGGATGTGAACCCGGGACCCTTCCGTCCGCAAGGTGAGGCTCTCTCCACTGAGCCAAACAGACGAGGGCCCAATGAAAGAGTTTTAAACGATTCTAGAGGACGCCCCGTTGGTCTGAGTTCCGTGGAAAGCGCCGCCGAACGCGGTGACGTCCAGATCAGCGGCGATTCCCACCAACGCGCCTGCGTCCTGGTGAAAAAGCAATCGCACGTGGGGTTGACGTGGGCTCGTCTGGCACCTGTGAACACTGAGCCATCTTCTCAGCACGCCTGATGCGGCGTCACCTTACTTCTCGCCGAGGGGCGTCTCGCAGCGTCTCAGTGCCACCCCTACGTAGCAAACAGACTCTTCCGCAAGAGGACGCCAGCTCGTCCTTCGCCAGGAGTTCACAAATACTAATGTTCCCATTGCCAATATCGATGATTAAATCACCCTCCTTTGCAGGGTGTCAGCCAATCAGGGATGATTGATTCGTCTGCTACGTTCCCATGACGTAGATCGCCCTGATGCCGTTGATTTTCACCGTAGTTATTAGGGATGCAGTAAGTGCTAACGTATGCCAGAGCAAGTAAACATATTGGCGGGAAGTATTTAAATGATCTGAGTGGCCCTCCGCGCCAGCGTAGCGGGTGGTGGCATCCTGCTTTTAAATTACATTTCAGCGAGCCAGCCTCATAGATCCTCCGTGTTATGCGTTTTTGCTGGTAGCGACTTAGACGCACATGATTCAGGTTGACCTCGTTCCTGCTGATCACCATCCTGGTTTTAAAAGCTGCACGAAGAGGGAGACGGTGCATGCGGTATTTCCTGCCGAAAGAGTGCCTGTCAGCCTATTGGTGACAAATTAAAATCAATAAAGACGATATGCCTGGAATCGGAGGGACCTGAGCGCGTGGTGCCCACGTGACGGCTCGGCCCCGGGGGCCGCGGGAAGGACGTTGCCAGTGAGCGTGCATTGCCCCTGCCTCGGCCTGGACGCTTTCCCCACAACAGCCGGCCTCGCTTCAGCCTCATCTCGTGTAATTTATCCCTCGGAGAGTTGTTTCCCGTCCGTACACCTTAGCTCTGGGCGGCGATAATAGCGTTTCCGAGCGCCTGCGATTTTATTTACCGCGCTAAGAGCCTTCCCGAGAACCATCACATACACGTCGGAGCGCAGAGAACACGGCGCATGAGTCAAGTTCAGGCCTGCGTTCCTGCCCAATAGATCGGCCTCCGTTTCCAGGGGCCGGCCCTTCGGGGCAGGAGCCGGGCCGCCGTTTGTTGGAAAGGCACTTAGCACCGTGGGGTCGTGCCTTCCTTTCTTCGGGAAAATGAGGTCTCATCACGGTGCATTCATCTCCTCAGTGGCTCCAAAACGAGAACGCGAGAGCCTCCAGATTAGACTCGCTGTACTAAGTAGTACGTTCCCATGGCTTATGTATGTTTCATGTCTATTTATAAATAGCATGTTCATCAAGAGGAAGGGAAAGGTCCCGCGGGGGGAGTGGGAGCCGGGGGAAGGCGCCAGCCGCCTGGGACCCCGGCGCAGGCCGTTCCGAGGCCTGGAGTTAAATGGCGTGGCAGGGGGGTGTCACTGCAGCCCGCAAAGACAGTGGCCGTCCTCCCAGAATCGGAGGACATAATGGTGACGGCACCCAGGAGACGCAGCAGGAACTGAGTTCTCTTCCCCAGGAGAGGCTCACGGGCCGACAAGAGAGGGCGTGGGTAGGTTGGCTCAGTGAGCGCTGAGCCTTCTGGCTGCCCTGGAGAGAGGAAGCAGGTAACACCTGCTCCCAAATCCTCCTGGAAATCTAGGGGAACCCCAGGGCCCAAGGATAAAATGAGGTGTCCCAGAGCACGGCCCGGGGTCGGGAGCCCGTGAGTCCAGGGTCCCCTGGTGCTGCCGGCTGTCACCTCAGTTCTGTCCCTCCATTGGTGAACCTTGAAGTTCTCAGGTGTGTCCTGTCTCTGAGTTGGCAGCTCCAGACTCTATGGGAAGATGGAATAGTGGGGAGAGGTCCTGTCTTGGGGGTTCTAGGCCCTGGGATGAGTATTTCTGCGTTGGAGGTCTCTGGGCCACCAACAGTCCTGGGTGGGTCTCTCTTCTCTCTTTTTTTTTTTTTTTTAAAAAATATATTTTTATTTCAGAGAGGAAGGGAGAGGGAGAGAGAGAGAGAAACATCAATGATGAGAGAGAATCATTGATCGATTGCCTCCTGCATGCTCTCCCCACCCCCCCAAAGGGGATTGAGCCCACAACCTGGGCATGTGCCCTGACCGGGAATTGAACCATGACCTCCTGGTTCATAGGTTGATGCTCAACCACTGAACCATGCAGGCCAGGCTCAACAATGCATTTAGACTTGGAGGACAGACATCCTATATAATAAAAGCCTAATATGCAAATTGACCAAATGGCGGAACAACCGGTGGAACGACCAGTCGCCATGACATGCACTGACCACCAGGGGGCAGATGTCCAACACAGGAGCTGCCCCCTGGTGGTCAGTGCGCTTCCACAGGGGGAGCACCGCTCAGCCAAAAGCCAGGCTCATGGCTGGCGAGCGCAGCGGCGATGGCGGGAGGCTTGCCAGCTTAGGCCTGCTCCCCGAGGGGAGCAGGTAGGTGGATATCCCCCAAGGGGTCCCAGACTGCGAGAGGGCACAGGCCAGGCTGAGGGATCCCCCACCCCCAAGTGCACAAATTTCGTGCACCAGGTCTCTAGTCAATAAGGAAAAAGAGAGAGGAATGTAGACATTCAGGTAACGGTCCTCCCAGTGACTAAGTCTTTGTCTCTCTCCTGTAAGAGGTCGTGCCCGGACTTTATTAGAAGCTGACATCGCGCATTAGAACCTAATGCCAGCTAAACACCGCCTCCATTTGCCCCAGTGTTCGGTGACGTGGCGGCACGGTGCAGGCATCGCGGTTGTAGAATTCCGTCTGTTGTGTGAACAGCCGTCAATTGAACAGGTGTGTGAGTGACGGTGCACATTCATCTCGGGCCTGAAGGGGGGTGGGGGGCTGTTTTACTATACGCCGTGGTCGGCAAACTGTGGCTCGCGAGCCACATGCGGCTCTTTGGCCCCTTGAATGTGGCTCTTCCACAAAATACCACGGCCTGGGCGAGTCTATTTTGAAGAAGTGGCATTAGAAGAAGTTTAAGTTTAAAAAATTTGGCTCTCAAAAGAAATTTCATCGTTGTCCTGTTGATATTTGGCTCTGTGTTTGCCGACCACTGCACTATAGGATTAAGCAGGCTGACACCTTGACGAATTGAGAGGAGTCCTTTTCAATTCACAGGGTTGACATATACCAGTCAAATGGCTCTGTCTCCGGGTTGTAAAATAAAAATACAGAAAATGAGGAATTAATTCAATTAAACATTTTCCCACCCACATTTTACCTTTCCTCGCCGCTCTGGGGAATGCTTTATGAAATGTATATCACCCGGAGACTTATTTCTGCCATTATTTTTAACTTAATGAGTATACCTTGCACATCGGAGAGAAAGAACAAAGGTTAAATTTTACATTAATGGCACGTGGCAACATGGTATGCAAATATCTATATGCAAATATACGGCCCCTGGAAGATGAATGTGTTATATTTTTAACCAGTTAACTATGACTGTGACGTATTGGGTGAGATACTCAGTGGTTTCATTTTTATATCTTTCTTGTAAATAATGCATAAAGTATGCAGATGGTGTCAAAACATGATTAAGCTATTAGCTTTATAGTTTTCATAGTTAAGAATGTGCTCTGCATGGAGCCCTAATAACTCATTTCTAAAGGCAGGGACCATTATGAAATATTTCTTGTTCAAGTGAATGTTATCATGTGACATAATGATTTTGCTTAAAACCAAGTTAAATGAGGAGTAAAATTAAACAATATTGCATGAATTGTGTTTGACTAATTTTGTGTCACATTATATTAGCCAAGCTTTCAGAATATGTGTTAATGACAAATAGCGTAAGCCCCCAACATACTTTATGTGTCTGCACAACCACCCTTAAGTCATTAGCTTGTTAAAGGTTCATTTTGTTTGCAGTTTTTTTTGTGGGTTTTTTTTTTTTTTTTTTTTTTTTTTTGTAGCCAGTGGCTTTTCCTGATCATTTTTTTGCCCATAAAAGTAGACACACTTCGGAAATAAATTTGACATACATCGTGGGGACTTCATTTCTGTAACAAGGGTGTGATTTTTATGAGAAAAGCAAATCATTTGAATCCCGGAGACGTTGAAGGAGAGGAGTGCTGTTTCTACATTAGACATCGCCAGGACCTCCTGCAATCTGAGTGACGGCCTTGCGGGGGGGGGGGGGGTAGACGTCTCCACCCAGCACCCACTTGGCGACCCCTGGTACCCAAGGACCGGCCCACCTTGGAGACATCGCTAGGCGGACCCTTGGGCTGTGACATCTGTCCGAGGCGTCCCCAGCCTGCTCTCCGTAAGTCCCCTGTGCGTGGCTGGCAGGCTGGCGGAGTCTCACCGCAGAGCTCGGGGGATGGCATTGCCCTGGTAAGTGTGGTGCGGAGCCTGGCTGGGCCCAGAGTCACCAGGTCAACCGCAAGGAGCTGCACTGGGCCCAGAGTCACCAGGTCAACCGCAAGGAGCTGCATTGCTTACACCGGCGGCGGGACGGGCGCTCGACCTTCACCCGCTGCAGGGGCGACCTTCGTGTCGTCATAAGCATGATCTTTGCTGATCACATAGATTTAACCTGTTGGGAAACGCCACGTACGGAGTGGTAAAACTGACCACGCATGAAACAGACATCACGTAGGTCTCGATGCCGGTTCCCTAAAAGTGTGCCATCCATAGCGCTTTCCCGAGGAGCGGGCTCCTGCCCTGAGCGCAGGCCGTCGAGGGTGGAGTGTGGGAGCTGAGTGCCTCCTGGGCGCCTACGTGGTGGGAGGGGCGTGGGAACAGGTCAGGCACCCAACGCTCTACCAGGGGTCCTCAAACTACGGCCTGCGGGCCACATGCGGCCCGCCGAGGACATTGATCTGGCCTGCCGGGTGCCGCTGCCTGTCCTGCTTAGCAGCCAACGCGTCCCGGGCCTGCAGTGCGCATAGGAATTTGTTCATAGTTTTTTTTTTTAACTATAGTCTGGCCCTCCAACGGTCTGAGGGACAGTGAACTGGCCCCCTGTTTAAAAAGTTTGAGGACCCCTGCTCTATGCCCTGAAGGAAAGCTTGAGAGACACCAGCAGAATCCAATGAGCCCGGCCCCTGGGCTGAGTCACATAGTTAAAGAGCTGCAGGTGGGAGGAACTCCTTTAGCTCAATGGGTTCCATGTTTAGTTTCCAGCAAAACACTATTCATTAAAGGGGCAGAGGACCTGCTCTGGTCACGGCAGAATGTTTGAAGGGGGGGTGTGTGGGGGGAGGCCCAGGTTGACAGTGTTATGGCGATGCTGATGCTGGCTGAATACACTTGCATCAGTAATGGATACGCATGCCCAGGACTGGGTGCTGGGAATAGAAACAAAGCTAAACGGCCTGGCCGGTGTGGCTCAGTGGTTGAGCATGGACCCAGGAACCAGGAGGTCTTGGTTTGATTCCTGTTGCCCTGGTTGCTGGCTTGATCCCCAGCAGGAGGCGTGCAAGAGGCAACCCGATCCAGGATTCTCTCTCATCGCTAATGTTTCTCTCCCTCTCCCTTTCCCTTTCTCTCTCTGAAATCAATAAAACCATTTAAACCGACCAACAAAAACGAAACAGTATGAGCTGTTTTGAAGAGCCCCTGGGTGTAATGGGTTCAGATTCTGTGGCCTGTAGGTACAGGTAACCCCCCTACCCTCCAAGCCCATGTGGGGCACCCCCACCTTGTTCCTGGTTTGAGCTTCCCCCCTAGATGTCCCACCTCTCTGTGCTTTGACCTCACAGGCTGCATGGCCCTAGGGCAGGGGTGGGCAAACTTTTTGACTCGAGGGCCACAATGGGTTCTTAAACTGGACCGGAGGGCCGGAACAAAAGCATGGATGGAGTGTTTGTGTGAACTAATATAAATTCAAAGTAAAGGAGCGGAGGGGAGAGCAAGAGAACCCTCTGCTCTTTCGGCTCCGCGGGCCGGATAGAACAGCCGAAAGGGCCGGATCCGGCCCGCGGGCCGTAGTTTGCCCACGGCTGCCCTAGGGGGACTTCTGGCCCCAGGAGCCGCAAGAGGACACATGTCTATAGTTTGAAGCTGCATATGAAGCACTTCATTACAGCAGCTGCAGAAAGCAGTCACTGCTCCCCAGGCACAGGGAGGGGAACGGGGGGGGAAGGGAGGGCCCCCCCCGGAACGATGGCCGCCTGTCCTTGAAGCTGGAGGCCATCTCTGTTTTGCGCTGAACACCGCTAAGTGCTGCTTTCATTCGTATGGTTTGGACATTCAACTCTATTGCCGATGCGAAGTCAAACTGTTCTCTTACCAACGAGCAAAGCGTGGTTCTTCTCCTCGGGTATCACGCCTCGGGAGGGCGAGGGGAGAGCTGGGATCGGGCCTCGGGTGGGAGCACATGTACCTGCAGGAGCCGCAGATGAGGGGCTCGTGGGGAAAGGGAGCCCCACTGGGGGCTCAGCCACACCCTGGGCTCGGGGGAGCTGAGTCCTGGATGCTAGAAGCCCGTAGCGACAAAGGAGAGTGACGTGCCTTTGTTTCTTCCGCGTGGCATCTCCCAAAGGAGAGGGTGCCTTCCTTCCTGGAGGCCGACATGGCCCCATGCACTGTGAGCCCCAGCGCCGTCCCCTCGGCGACCTTCACAGTGACCTCTAGGCAGCAGAGGAGGAGGTGGGGGGCCCCGGGGGCTCCAATTTGACTCCCAGTGTTGCACGGATGAAGGCATCCTCACAAGAGGCCTTTGCTTAAAATAAAGCCCAAACATTAAAAAATGGTTTAAGTCATTCTCGTGCCTCATAGGAAACCTGCGAACAGAGAGATACGCCAAACAGCATAGACGCCGTGCGCCTGCCACCCAGAGGCTGTGCCCGCCGGCTCAGAGCCCCCCCCTCCCCCCCGCCCCGCCCCGGCCTCCCCAGATCACCACCCAGCACTCCTTGCCTCTTCTTACCACTTGCTCTCTTTTCTTTCCTTTTTGTTTTTGTTTTTTTGTTTTCTTGTTAATCCTCACCCGAGGACATTTTTCCATTGATTTTTTTAAGGGAGAGTGGAGGAGGGAAAGACAGAGAGAAACATCCATGTGAGAGAGACACACTGATTGGCTGCCTCCTGCACAAGCCCCGACCACAGTGCGGGCCGGGGAGGAGCCCGCAGCCGAGCCACGTGCCCCTGACGGGAATTGAACCCAGGACCCTTAGGTCTGCAGGCCGACGCTCTATCCACTGAGGCAAACCAGCTCGGGCTCACCACTTGCTTGTTTTCCTCCCCTCACAGCAGAGAAGAGAACAGAGCAGAAGCTTGCTTTTGTTTTGTTTTTATTTTTTCTGTAGCTGAAACCCAGAAGAAGGCTCAGGTCAGTAGTTCCCCAGCGTGTTTGGGGGCTCCCCACGTCCCCAGGACCCTTCTGGGGGCCCAAGAGGTCAGCACTGTTTTCTTAGCGCCGGGTGAGAACTAGTTTCAAGAGAACGAAGACGCTGTTGGCCTTCTCGACGCCCCTCCTCTCCTGAGCACGCCGTGGAGTTCTCCAGGGTCTTCACAGAGGGTGACATCACAGCAGATTGAACACAGAAGCCAATAGGGAGCCAGCTGTCTTCCGTTAAGCGGGGCTGACGGAGCTTTGCAGAAACGGAGAGCAATGCCGCCCTCTCCATGGGCTCTTTGTCGCATTAACATGTTGTGGGTTTAGTATTTCTTTAAGGGACGGATTGGTGCACACATATTTCTAAAATGCTCCATGTTGGTTTTCCTATGGTAAATATCAGCTGATAGAACCCATATGTGGTTCTGAATAATTTTGAGAGTATAAAGGGGTCTTGAGATCAAAAAGTCTGAAAACTGCTGGCGTGCAAAATATTGGTTTGGAAAGAAGGAACGAACGATTCAGAGGAGGCTACTGATGTCATTGCCAGTCTCCTTTATGCGCATTTCACATTTTCAGAGTGTTGTGTTTTGCTTTTCAGAAATTTAACATGCGCGCTGAAGCCCGTGCCGCTAGTATTCAACACCCTCCCTTCGCCACGTCGAATAGCCGCCTGCTGGTCCCGGCCACCACGTGGTCTCCGTCACAAGGCGCATCACAAGTGCCCACAGAGCTTCAGAAACTAGACAGACTTGTCTGGGCAGGGTTGGGTCATCTGTAGGCTGCTACGGGGCACTACCAAATGGTTTCCCCAAAGCTGCACCCATTCACATTCTTGTCAACAGCAGATCAGACTGCCCACCTCCTTGTCATGGTCAGCAGCATCTTCATGAGAAAAGTCGTCCACCACGCCCGTCTTGTGGGCCCCCTCCCCATGACGGCCTGAGGACAGGCCTCCTCCCGTGGGCCCCGAGCGGCCGTCTGTCCTCATTGGTGAACCGTCTGGTCGTGCACGGAAGGAGGCCCCTTAAAAGGTTGCGTTTAGCCGAAACCGGTTTGGCTCAGTGGATAGAGCGTCGGCCTGCGGACTGAAGGGTTCCGGGTTTGATTCCGGTCAAGGGCATGTACCTTGGTTGAGGGCACATCCCCAGTGGGGGGTGTGCAGGAGGCAGCTGATTGATGTCTCTCTCTCATCAATGTTTCTAGCTCTCTATCCCTCTCCCTTCCTCTCTGTAGAATATCAATAAAATACATTAAAAAAAAAAAAAAGGCTGTGTTTACCTCTCATGGCTTATTTCCTCCCCTGAACCCAGGCCACCCAAGTCATGGTCCCCAGGGCCCAGGCTCCTTTGCAGAACGTGCTCACACCGAGGTGCCGCCTGGCAGCCCGCGGGAGGGCTGTGCGCAGCCCATTTCAATGCCCTTGCAAGTTGCCGGCCTAGACCAGGTTGCCTTTTCCAGATGGTGGCAGCACGTGTTGGAAGCGCTGACGTTAGGTGGGTGGCATGTGGCATGGCACAGAGCCGTGGGTGTCTTCCTTGGCCTTTCAGGAGCCCCACTGGCCTAGCCCAGTGGTCGGCACACTCCTTAGTCCACAGAGCCAAATACCAACAGGACAACGATGGAAATTTCTTTGGAGAGCCAAATTTTTTAAACTTAAACTTCTTCTAACGCCACTTTTTCAAAATGGACTCGCCCGGGCCATGGTATTTTGTGGAAGAGCCACACTCAAGGGGCCAAAGAGCCGCATGTGGCTCGCGAGCCGCGGTTTGCCGACCACTGGCCTAGGGGACTCGATTCAGCCCCAAACGGGGGCCACGTGTCCGGGTCGGTCTTCAGGGGGCGGCTGATCTCGCCTTCCCCGCCTGCTGTGGCATGAATCTAAGATAAATGAATGAAAGCCATGTCATATGATGAAGCCAGGTCCTCAGTCTGTCCCGAAGCCCCGAGACACCCCCACTGTGGCCTTTCAGGGAAACGCTAGGTTTGCAGCAAGCTGGGAGCGATCCCTACCCTCTCGGTCCCTCCCACCCAGCTTCCCCGACAAGAACCCATGAGCCAACTCGGCTACGTCACTAACTACCAGTCACAGCTTAGCCCGGGCTCCAGGCTCGTGCTGAAGAGTCTGGGGGTTTTGACAGATGCTGATGTCATGTGTCCACCATGACACTGTCACTAGGCATAGTTCCGCTGCCCTGAAGATGCTCCGAGCTGTTTATTCCCCACCTCCCCCCCACCCCGGCAACCCCTGGCAACCACTGATTTTTTTCCTTTTTCCAGAGTTTCATATGGTGGGAATCAAACAGCGTGCAGACCTTTCAACCGGCTTCTGCCACGATGTGGCGTGCGTTGAAGGCCCCACCACGTCTTTGGGGGGCTTGATGTGGCGTGCGTTGAAGGCCCCACCACGTCTTTTGGGGGGCTTGATGTGGCGTGCGTTGAAGGCCCCACCACGTCTTTGGGGGGCTTGATGTGGCGTGCGTTGAAGGCCCCACCACGTCTTTGGGGGGCTTGATGTGGCGTGCGTTGAAGGCCCTACCACGTCTTTTGGGGGCTTGATGGGAAAAATATCCCATTGTCTGGATGTCCCACTGTCTGTTTACCTGACGTCGGAATGTTCATTTAAGTTTTACACAGGAGGCGACTGAGCCTGGGAGGGGGTAAGTGTTGTGCTTTGGGTCCTACTGTTCTGAGGAAATACCAATGGGATTTCTTTTATTGTTTAAATATATTCTTATTGATTTCAGAGAGGAAGGGAGAGGGTGAGAGAGAGAGAATCATCAATGATGGAAGCGAATCATTGATCAGCTGCCTCCTGCTCGCCCCATACTGGGATCGAGCCAGCAACCTGGGGATGAGCCCTGACTGGGAATTGAACCGTGACCTCCTGACTCATAGGTCAACACTCAACCACTGAGCCACGCCTGCTGGGCTCAGTGGGGTTTAAATCCAACCCAGGTCTTGGGCCTCCAAATCCAGCATCCTGCTGTCTCCGCCCCGGACTGGGGAGATCTGAGTCAGCATTTGTCATTTATTTTCCGCATCAGCGGTACGGGCCATTCAGTGCCCAGTGAGGTCAGGGACCTGCAGGACGCTGGGCCAGGCCCCCCTGGGCGTGAACATGGTGTGGGGCACATCTGGCCTGGGTAAGAGACATTTGCTTAAAGGATGACCTACCTCAGTGCTTATGTTGCTGTCCCCAAACGTAGGGGTGACCCGCAGCCGTAACATGTTGTGATGACTGCGTAGGGACAGATGACCCCCCCCCCCCCGGAGGGCAGCAGCTTTGTCCTTGCAGGTAGCTCACAGGTGTGGGGACAGGAGGTTTTCCACTCGATGAAACTTGGGAGGAAACAAACCATTGGACAGTCTGCATCTCAACCTTCCTTTTCCCTTCTAAAATCCCCCAGAGCCCAGCTGGCGTGACTCAGTGGTTGAGCGTCAACCTATAAACCAGGAGGTGGCAGTTCCATTCCTGGTCAGGGCACATGTCCAGGTTGAGGGCTTGATCCCCAGTGTGGGGTTTGCAGAAGGCAGCTGATCAATGATTCTCTCTCATCATTGGTGTTTCTACCTCTCTCTCCCTCTCCCTTCCTCTCTGAAATCAATAACAATATATTTAATAAATAAAAAAGCCCCCCCCGCCCCCCCGAATCAAGCTGCAGAATGTTCTCTCTCCTCCTGGCCTGTCTACCATCAGGGTGTTGACAGCTTCCTTTGGGAAACCATTTTAGGGACTCCGATTTCACCAGCAAGGAAACCTCTAAGTATTTTAGCAGGAAGCCCTAATTCAATTGATCTGGGCGCACCACAGCCCCCCGCCCCCACCCCCTCCAGGCTAAGCCACAGGGAGACGCCGCATGTTGGCTGCGCTATTTGTGGATGTCTTGCGGTGTGCGTTCCCACGTGCTTTGCTCAGCCACCCAGATTTAGCTATTTAGGTTTCCCTCATAAATCAGCCACTCGGAGCATCTTAATCATCTCCTCCCAGTTTGTCTATAGCGCTCTGCCCCTCCAAGAAATAAATTACCCGCAATTACTTAAAGTTAGTAATTGAATTTATTTTAGTGGTAGAGAGAAAATTTATCCATTTTGCTTGTAATTTGTAGTCATTTTTAGTAATTGATAGTAATTTTCTAGTAAATACTAATTAAATGTTCCGCTAACTAAGAGAAGTGCAGAGTAATGTATTCGCTAAGCATTAGTATCTCCAATTTATCTTTATACCGGCAAGTGATTTAGGTTGAGTTGATAGGATCTAGTGGGATTATTCTCGTCCTGCTAAGCTTTAAGAAAGCCGCAGGAGTGGAGCGTTAAAGAGTGCATTCGCCATGATCTGCCCTCGTGACGCTACAGGTGGGGAAACCAAGGCAGAGGACCGTCTAGGACCAGCTGCTCAGCCAGTGGAAGGATGAAGGCCCTGGGCTTGAGATTTCCCGTCTGGGGGCTCTTATCTTTGTCTCCATCTGGCCTCCGAGAGGATGGGGCAGATGGAAGGAAATGGCCTAAGTCCAGATTCCTGGCTTCCTACAGGGACCTGGGGTGACCCCGCCACAGAGGCTTCTTCCCGGCCCTGGGGTCCTCTCCCATCGGCCGACCTGACCACCGTGCCTTCATGCCGAGGTAGACAGAGACTTTGCATTCTGCGCCATTTGAAGATGGCGCTTCTTTTGCAGGGTGTCCCCAAGTGAGATGTTTTTTTTTCTCATTGTTAATTTTACCCGAGGGTATTTTTTTCCCATTGATTTTTAGAGAGAGTGGAAAGAAGGGAGAGAGACAGAGAGAAGCATCCATATGAGAGAGATGCATCGATTGGTTGCCTCCCACACGTGTCCTGACCTGGGCTGGGGATCGAGCCTGCAGCCAAGCCCTTGACTGGAATCGAACCCATGACCCTTGAGTCCTTGGGCCAAGGGTCAACCGCTGAGCCAAACTGGCGAGGGCCCCAAGTGAGACTCTGTAGACGCATGAGAACAGAAGTTGATTTCACCAAAGAACCCATTAACCCCTCTGCTGTGGCAGGCCCTTGGTTTTACTCCGTAAGTTATTTTTCCCTTTAAAAATGAGTCTCCGGGAATGCTGGGTGTGCGGGGTGTTTCATGCGTCTCGTGTGGCTGCAGAACCACCTCCTTACTGGTGTGTCTTTCCGGCCGGGCCCCACAGCAGGTGTGCTGGGAGGGAGAGAGGAGTGGTGATTGCCCCAGGACATGCTCCTAGTTAGGAAGTAATATCCCTCTAGAATTAATTAATTAATGGGAGTTGATACAATTAACAAATACTGAGCGACAAACTCTACAGAGGCGCCCGCGTCTAATGAGTGCTGCGACCGGGAGCCGCGTGGGCCTCCCCGCCTCCCTCCCCTGACCACAGAGTGAGGGGCTGATCCTCACCCCCTGCTAGGTAGGACCTGTCTCTCTGGCCTTTCTAAGTGGAAAAACAAAATTACAATAGGTTTTCACATTTACAGTTTTGAGGAATATTATAAAAACTAAAAAAAAAAAAAAAAAAAGACATTGAAATCATCCATTTTTTCCCCAAGTGTGATGGATCTATCAGACTCATTTTTCCTTGAAGAAGTAGATTGTTTTTTTAGTTGTAATCCAACAGAATATAACCCTTCAGTGTGTTGTATTTTTCTGTAGATGATAACACACATTTTGTTTTATTTTTTAAATATATTTTTATTGATTTCAGAGAGGAAGGGAGAGAGAAAGAGAGACAGAAACATCAATGATGAGAGAGAATCATCAATTGGCTGCCTTCTCACACCCCACACTGGGGCTCGAACCTGCAACCCGGGCATGTGCCTGACGGGGAGTCGAACTGTGACCCCCTGGTTCATAGGTCGACGCTCAACCTCTGAGCCACACCACGGGGCGCTAATATACATTTTAAAAGTTATAATGTGATCTTTGTAAACGTAGTTTTTAATGATTACGCACTATTTCATCAAAAGGAAAAACGTGAATTTGATCAGCCGTTTCCTTGTTTCGGTGACATTTAGTACTTCAGATGTTATGTACAATTGGTCATTATCCTAAATAACACGTCTGTGGACATCTTTTTATGTATTTAGCTCATTTTGTTTGATTAGGTTCCCAGCAAAGACTTCTGAGGTCAGAGACGTGAGTATTTTAAGGCTCACGTCACTCGCTTCCAGACAGTTTACGGAGGGCTGTCTGGCTCATCCTGGCCCCAGGGACAGAGGGCACTGCCCACCCGGCAATGCCCCATCGCTGCTCTGGACACCAGGAGAATGTTTGCTGGTGGTTTGGGCGAAGAATGATGCCATAGTTCATACCCAGTGACTAACCATGTATTCAAATATTTTCCTTCCTATTAAAATCTGTATTCTCTCTCCGTAGGTTGGCTGCTTTCTGCCCTTTTCTTATTCATCAATTGGGATGTTTATGTGTGTTGGTACCCATTTATAGGCGCTACTTCTATAATAAACATGTTAACCCTTAATTCTATTTCTGCTCATTCTTTTACTAATGGCATTGGTTTCCACGCTGGCTTTCCTGCTCGCAGTAATTCTGAATGACTTGGGACAAGGCCGTCTTTCTCATTTCTTCCCTCCACTGAATGCCAAGCTTAGGAACGCAGGTGCCGACAGAGCAGGCACCGGCCATGAGGATGCTGAGTGGCTCCAGTGCCCGTGCTCGCCTGGCTTTTAGAAGCCGTCCTTCCCAGCCAGGGGGCCCGCCCTTGAATTATATAGGACGCCTCTGTCCTTCGCAAGGAAGACTGCTCTGCCCCACTCCTGTCCCACTTCACGTTGGAGGAAGCCTGCTCTCGGATCGCACGCGAAACAGGTGTCTCTTCATTTAAACGTACATTTTCAATGAAAGCACAGCCCCAGGGTGATGGGTGGACGGAGGCCCCACTCACCGGGCGCAGCCGCCCCGGCCCTTCTCAGAGGCCTGCTGCCCCTGTGGAGCCCAGGCCCCGGCAGAGGGGCCCTCTGCCCGCTGAGATGCCCCCCCTTGCAGGGCCGAGCCAGACCTTGGAAAACCGGGGGAGGGCTCTCTTCTCCTGACCTGGCCGCCCTGCCCTGGGTCAGCCCAGCAGGCGGCTCCGAGGCTACCGGGAAACAGCTTTCGGGGAAAAGATCCAAGGCTGAGCGATGCTGGGGCCACCTTTCTCGCCACTGAGGTCCAGCCATGCTCTTTCTCACTGGTTTCAGCAACAGAGAGCTGAGAAGATAGGTGCTCATCTGCATAAGAATTAAAGAATACATTTTTATTGATTTCAGAGAGAAAGGGAGGGGGACAGAAACATAGATGATGAGAGAGAATCCCCGATCGGCTACCTCTTACACACCCCACACTGCGGACTGAGCCCACAACCCAGGCATGTGCTCTGATCAGGACTCGAATCCTGACCTTCTGGTTCGTGGGCTGACGCTCAACCACTGAGCCATGCCTGCTGGGCTGTATAAGAATTTTTTAAAAAATCTTATAAACGTACACACTTTTAGCAATGGAGGAAGGTCAAACCCCCCTGAGCCTGGCTGCGTGTCCTGAGGGTCTGTGGCCAGGCGTGTGGGTGAAGGCCGGTGGGGACTGAAGAACTGCTGGCCTTTCAAACGGCCGGGTGGCAGACCCAGGCAGCCGTCCCTGCCACACACCTGGGCTCCACGTGCCCTGTCTGAGGGTCGGTCTGCCCATCCCTCCAGGGAACCCCGGGCAGAGCGGTTGGCATTCGCTGCCTGGAACTTGTCTCCTGGGTGCCCTCTGGTTCCATGGCCGCTTCCTGCTCTCAGCGTCCCCTTGTGGTGGCTGCCAAGGGGCAACAAGGGGGGTGTCATAACCAGCTTTTCTTCAAAGGATTCTGTTATAGTTAAAGGAAGTCAGCCCTGACTGGTTTGGCTCAGTGGATAGAGCGTCAGCCTGGGGACTGAAAGGTCCCGGGTTCGATTCCGGTCAAGGGCATGTACCTTGGTTGCGGGCACATCCCCAGTGGGGAGTGTGCAGGAGGCAGCTGATCGATGTTTCTCTCTCATCGATGTTTCTAACTCTCTATCCCTTTCCCTTCCTCTCTATAAAAAATCAATAAAATATATTTTAAAAAAATAAAAAATAAAAATAAAGGAAGTCAAATCTGATGATGGCATGAGCTGACATGGTTTTAAAAGGAGACTCTGTTGCCCGGCCAGCGTGGCTCAGTGCTTGAGTGTCAACCTATGACCCAGGAGGTCACGGTTCAATTCCTGTTTGGGGCACATGCCTAGGTTTCAGGCTCGATCCCCAGTGTGGGGCAATCAGGAGGCAGCCGATCAATGATTCTCATCATTGATGTTTCTATCTCTCTCTCCCTCTCCTTTCCTCTCTGAAATCAATAAAAATATATTTTAAAAAAGGAGACTATGTTGAAAATGTATACAAGTAACTTATTTTTAAAAATGGGTCCAGTCCCCAGTAGGAGCTGGAATGCAATGCATTGTTTGAAGTTTAGCTAATAAACATGCAACCTGGCTCTCCGATGAAAGTAATTCTTTTATTTAGAAAAACAAACAAGCAAACAAAGGAATGCGCATCACAACAGGCGATGTTGAGCCCGAAGAGGAGTGTGGTGGTTAACATTCAGCAGTGCTCCTCCGCCCGGGTGGACGCATGTTTTAAAAGAGCCACGTCTTAGAAAGAGCTCCCACTTAATTAAGAAAGACTAATATCAAAGCAGTTTTTCGCATTTAATATTCGTGTTTAAACTTCTCCTAGATTAAGTGAGCTTACACACAGGCGCGCTTCCTGACTTTAACAGCATTATAAACCACATTAGCGTTTGGGAGGGTAACATTCTGCCGTGTTAGGTTGTAACCTAACTGCTATTTGCAGTTGTAGGGAGTGCGCTGATGGCAGGGGCAAGATTCATTGTCCCGGAGACATTCTGCTTAACACCAGCCTTGTCATTCCATTAATAACGGCTGCTTATGAGCCATCGGCTGGGCATCTCTGTTGTCCTGAAAACTTAAAACTCACAGCACAATTCTTTACGACGTGTTACATTGCCCCCTCTGGGTATTCCTGACCATTATCCCATTTGGTTATATTCAAAACCGCAGCCTCCGGAGAGAGCATTAGGCCGACCTTTCACCTCCCAATATTCCTGGTTCAAATGGCGTAATAACATGTAGTGAATATTTACAAGCGCACTTACGCTGTAATAGAGTACTGCTGTGAGCATTAGCACGCATTTTCTGCTCAATCAAGCTTTGATGGAGAGCTCGCTGCGCACCCCAGAGAAAACGCAGTCCCCAGTAAGCTGTGCGAGTGAAACACCCTTGAACCTAAACAGCTTACAGAACTTAAACGGACCAGATGCAGATGAGCACGGCGAGTTCCTGGGATGTCCGGGGTCCTCTGAGCCCGCCCTGCCAAGACTCTGGGCAGGAGCCAGGAGCCAGGAGCCAGGAGCCAGGAGCCAGGAGCCAGGAGCCCTCACCACCTGGAATTCTGAATGGATCCGCTGTGGGCTTATCCAGAAAAAGGAAGTTGGAGGCCACGTGATGCACTGGTACCAGGTGGCCCAAGGGATACTCCCCAGGGCTTTCAAATTTTCTAATTTAAATTTTTTATTTTTTAAATTAAAAACAAAAAGACATTAACCGTCCCCCCGCCACATCATAGCATAAATTGTAAAATATCTCCTGTGCCCTGCCCATCCTCCCTACATCCACTAGGCCCCTTTCCGAGCCCCGCCCTTTGCTCCAGCCCCACCTCCTCTCTGGAGTTCTGTCACTAGCTCCGCCCCATTGTATTTGCCCCACCCATTGCATTAGCCCCACCCCTTTTCACCAATGGCTTTTGTTAGCCCTGGGGTTTTTCTAGCCCCGCCCCTCCACACTGGCTCCACCTCCTCCTCTAGCCCCGCCCCTTCCTTAAGTCCAGGCTACTCATCCAGCTGTGGGCAAACTATGGCCAGGGGCTGGATCCTGCCCGTTCAGCTGTTCTATCCGGCCCTCAGAGCCGAAAGAACGGAGGGTTCTCTTGCTCTCCCCTCCGCTCCTTCACCAGCAGCAGTGTTAACATGGCAACGTCGGGAAACACAGCCGCAGCTCCTTCTTCTGAGTGGGCGGATTTATATCCACCCATTCAATAGAAGGAACAACCTCTCAATCTTCCAGAGGCTCCTTGTAATGCCCGCGGACGCGTCCCCCGACATCACCCTGGGAATGCGTAGACACGTTATCGTGGTGATGTAGGGAGACACGCCCCTGGAGAGCACAGTATCAGAGCATTAGCTAAAAAGGAGACCAACAACACTGTTCCCACTGAAGTTGATGTTTTAAAGACCAAAAACCTTTCAACCCAGTCTACATTGCCATCTACATCTACGTCCCAGGCATAATTTGGAAGTTGCACTAAAGAAAATGTTTAATTTACTGTTTACACATTTTGTTCTTTTCTATTTGCTTTAGTTTTAAATTATTTTATTATATTTAAGTTTAATTTGAAAGGCTTTTGTACCTTTCCTTTGTTAGGCAATTTTATTTTGCCTTTGCCATCTTCAATATAAGGTATGTTATTGTGCTATGATTCCTCCATTTTTTGAAGTTTCAAATTATAATAATTAGTGTTTACATTCTTCTTGTTAAAATGTTTGAAATGAATAAAACTATTGAAATAAAAAAAAAAAGACCGTACCCTTTTATGTAATGATGTTTACTTTGAATTTACATTAGTTCACACAAACACTCCATCCATGCTTTTGTTCCGGCCCTCCGGTCCAGTTTAAGAACCCATTGTGGCCCTCGAGTCAAAAAGTTTGCCCACCCCTGTCCTAGCCCCTTCTTCTCCCACGGAGGGAGGTGACTTCTCCAGGCTCAAGGAGCAGAGAGGATGTGGTATAGAATTGTATACCTGAGACCTACGTGATTTTACTAACCAATGGCACCCCAAGAAATCCAATAAAAAAAGAAAACACAACAGAATCTCACCAGTGAATAAACTAGGATAAAGTCAAACTTACAAAAAAGAGCAGAAGTCCAGCCGAGTCTTCCTGTTGGTCCGCTTCCTCGTTTACATGCTTCCTGCCTCGGGAATTAATGAGGACTAGAACGCTCTCTTTGGAGCCTGCACCACGAACCAGAGGGAGGTGGCTCTGGGCTCCCAAGTCCTGGTGTCAAAGACCCTCCTGGTAGGAAGGGGGTTATATCTCTCCTGGAACTCAGACATGTGTATACGTGTCTGTCTGTCTGTCTGTCCGTCTGCAGGCAGTTACTTTTTTTCCCTTTGATGGAGCTAGCATAAATAAGGCTATTGGATTTTCAGGCCATTTCTGCCTTGAAAATGCAAGAGGTCAGAGGCTTCTAATAAGATTCCTATAATTCAAAGGAACCTGGTTGGAAGGTCGGCCATCAACAGTAATTGCACAGCTGTCACAGGGCTTGTCTGTCATGCGTTCCTGGGAGATTTACACCTTACACCTAAAATTACCGGTGCTGCAGGGGTCCAGCCACCGGTGGGGCCCCCACATCTGTGTCCCAACCTCCTACTGATCTGGGAGCAGGGCCAGGTGAGGTGATTGTCCTTTAGGGCTTTCAGCAGGTTCACGGCCCAGGAGCGGCTTGGAGATGGTGGAGTGCAGGGCGGGCGGGAGGCCTAGATGAAGGGAAATTTGCTTGATGGCAGAGGTTCGAGGCTCCGGCATCCTGCTGGTCGGTGTCCAGCACCACAGAATCACAGGTATGTTTGATGAATACTCCGCCGATCCAGTTCATTTCATCTGTGCTGTGAGTTATCAGCATGAATGACACCGTAATGGGACGTGCGACTCCCCCTCCCCCGGGAACTTTTATTTACGGTGGGAGCTTGTTACAACACCAGCCATTACACAGATTTAAATTTACCGCTGGAACACTACAGCTAATGAAAGCCTGATAGAACATGCTTAGGCTATCACATGGCATTAGCCTGTCTCCGGGTTTTATTGCTGGGTCAGTGTGAAGGTGAGGTAAGCCACCGCCACTTAGAGGGGATTAAGAAAGCCTTTTGGCCCGTCCTATAGGTTAGGAAACGTCTTTCGTCCTTGTCTGCATGGACAGCTGGGCCTTTGTTGAATCCCCCCGACCCCAGCCCCACCTTTTCCTCTCCTACTATTTCTTTATTTTAGTTTTCCGGGAGAATGCGTTTGCACCATCGCTTATTGCATTACGTGTCACATGATGCCCTTAGCACTTGACATGAACTATATGACTTAGTTTTCACAAAAACCCCGGGGCAGGGGGAGTTGATTTTGTCCCCATCCGGCTGTTGGAAGAACCCAAAGCTCAGACACGTGAAGACACTTTCCCAGAATCACACAGCCAGTGAGCCGTGGAGCCGTGATGCCAAGAAACAGAAGCATTCCACGCTTAGCCCCGTGGCCTGAAATGGTGTCAGGATTACTTTTTTTTTTTTTTTAAATATATTTTATTGGTATTTCACAGAGAGGAAGGGAGAGGGATAGAGAGCCAGAAACATCGATGAGAGAGACACATCGATCAGCTGCCTCCTGCACACCTCCCACTGGGGATGTGCCCACAACCAAGGCACACGCCCTTGACCGGAATCGAACCCGGGACCCTTCAGTCCGCAGGCCGACGCTCTATCCACTGAGCCACACCGGTTTCAGGGTTACTTTTTATGTCACACGACGCCTTGAGGTTTTAATGAGACATGGGGGACGTGCAGACGTCTCCCTCTGGAAGTTGTACTCACGTGTGGATACATGAATCTGTATGTTTCCTAATTGTGCGCCAAGTTCTTCGTCATCAAGACCGTTTCTGGAGCCCATCAGCATTTACTGAGCACCTGCTATGGAGCTTCATCAGCTGCGGGCCCCCCGCCCCCCTCCGGCTGCCACACTTGGTTGATGCCCCCGGAGCACCTGCCCCATGGCGAGGCAGCTGTTTGCATGCTGGCTACCTTGCTCCGCACCAGGTCAGGCCTGAAGGTTCTCGTCTCCGCAGGTACCAGTCTGGGTTATAATTACAGGTGACGCTGGAGCACCCAGGTTGGAAGGGCGTAGAGGCACTTGCGTGTGGTTGGTTTATTTATTTTTTCATAAACAGCATCCTGTTTTCCGTCGGCAGTTACAAGTCCTTGGATGTGAGGGGCCAAGGGCATGCCTGGATTTATGCCATTTCATATGGGGGCCTGGAGCCGGGGCGCCTGGGACTCATCCCTCACGTATATCTAGGGAGGACTTCAGTTTTCGAGGAGTCAAAACTGATAGGCACACTTTTTGGCCGCCCGCCCGGGTGATGGGCAGGGCCAGCCCTGCGCTGTTCAGGGGCAACCGTGCTGAGTCCTGCCCCCGTGGCCGCCAACAGCCACCGAGCACAGGTGAGCACCAGCGTGTGTGGCTGTGTTCCCGTAACCTCATGATGGACACGGACATTTGAATTGCATGGACGTTTCACATCACAGTATCTTATTCTCCTCTGGATATTTTTTTCCAACTGTTTTAAAATGTACAAACCGTTCTCCGCTCCCAGGTCCGGCAGGCAGGCAGGCAGGCAGGCGATGGCTGTGCCCGCGGGCCCTCTGCCGCCGCCCCGGGCGCTGTTCCCCAGGGAGAGGGTGTGCGGCCTGGCCCCCCCCCCCCCCCCCCCGGGGGAGCGTCCCGCCTTCTCGCCCAGGGAGGAGGAGAAGGCGGGCTGAGGGTGCTTCAGCGTCTGCGTTTCATGGAGAGGATGCCCGGTGGTGAAATTCCTGCAGGATGTAACTGAAATCTCCTGGTCTGCCCCGAGGGTGCGCCTGAGGGGGGCAAGGTGTGTCCCCACAGCCGTGACGTCACTGTCCGCTGAGAACCTCGGCAGCTTTGCAGTAGGAACTGGGTTCCGAGTAACTGGCTTCAGTATTGTCCCCACTCGGACCCGCTGCCCCACAGGCACAGGCATTGCTCAAAGCGGTCTTTCTGCCTGCTCCTCTGCCAAAGGTTAGCCACCAGCACACCCCTCCCTGGCTAGGCAGACAGACACCTTATTTTTTAAAAATATATTTTATTGATTTCAGAGAGGAAGGGAGAGGGAGAGAGAGATAGAAACATCAGCGATGAGAGGGAATCATGGATCCACTGCCTCCTGCACGCCCCGCACTGGGGATCGAGCCTGCATCCCGGGCCTGCGCCCTGACCCGGAACTGAACCCTGACCTCTTGGTTCATAGGTCGAAGCTCAGCCACAGAGCCATGCCGGCCGGGTGATGGCTACTTTATCTACGTGCTTTGGGTTCTCTCCGGAACGAGGCCGCATTGGCCCCAGGGCAGCTCACATGTGGGTGTGGGCTCGGGGACCCCAAGGGGCCCCACTGCCCGGGGGTCACGCTCCTCCCCACAGTCAGCAGTGTCCCCAGAGGAGGTGGGGCTGGCGAGCGCGCCTGCGTCTCCGAGCGTTTCCATCGGGGCAGAGCCAGCCGCCTGGACCTTCACTTCTCTCCCCCTTGAAGGGCGAGAACCAGGACTCCCTCCATGCCTCCTTCCCAGAGCCGGTTAAACGAGGGCATTCCAGTCACGTGAGTGTTATTTTTGTAGTAAATTTTTTTATGATAAGTACACGAACAACTTTTTTATACTAACAATGACTGCTTGCTCATCTGAAATTCAAATGTAACTGGGCACCTGTGTTCTTACTTGCTCAATGTGGTCACACTATGGGGGTCAGAGTCCCCCCCATGGGGGTCAGAGTCCCTCCTGGATACCCAGCCCTGCATCCTTCGTCCAACTGTTCCTGGTTCCACCCCGTTCTCTCTTAGTGGGGCTGCCTCCTTTGCTCCGCCCCTTGGGGTTTTAGGGGGAAGAAGTGTCCAGGTGCTGAGTATGGCCGTGTGAGAACTCCCATGGGGGTGCTTACGCCTTCCCTCATCTTACCAATTCCGTCTCCCAGGGCCCCGAGGTGGGCAGTTCAACCCTCACGTGGGGGATGGGAGGACTGAGCCTCCGAGGAGACCATTAACCCTCCAAGGAGCTTGGGTAGAAAGTGGGGTGGCTGCCCCATGGAAGCAGGAGGGTTTCTGGGTGTGGCCAGGGGGCTGGGAGGCCAGCGTCGGGGGCCCCTGTGAGGAGGGGGTCCCACTGGGAAGGAATGGCCTAAGTTTGCTGTCACAGCACCTGGAGAAGGGCCATGGGGGCGAGGGAAGAGCTGCCAGGAGACATTTGAAAGGTAAATTAGCCACAAGTGTGTGAGCGTGTGGCCAGCTTCCCAGGTGGGGTGGCTGTGGGGAAGGGCTCAGAGAAAGCTCCTCTGCAGGGCACCCCCACACCAGAGCCGGACCCCCTGAGCCTCGGTTCCCTTTGCCTGAGAGCCGCTGTGGCCAGGGGCAGCTGCAGACGTGAGCTAAGCCCCTCCACATTTCAGGGGGCCTGGGAGGTCACACCTGGGGTTCCCGGAAGCAGAGGCAGCCGCAGGGCGTATGGGGTTGGGTCCATATATCTCCCTGCTGGCTCATGGGATCCCCCCCGAGAAGTTTTTGGACACAGATCATTGTGGATATATTGGAAGTGTCTTCAACCATATCCGATGGGGGTGGGGGACCAGGACGCCAAATGGCGGATGTGTCCGCGCGAGCAATCTTCGTGATTGATACCCAGCCGCTGCCAAGGCAAACGCTCGGCCGTGCCCATCCATCTCGGCCTAAATATGGATGTATATCGACGGACCCATTAAACGGCTTGGGCTTCGGAGACCGAAGATCAGATTAGATAAGCCCCTAAATTTCTTCTGTTAAAATATGCAGAGAAGGGGGACTTTCAAATACCAAGAGCTGATGAGGAGGGTCTGGGAGGAACTGACAAACCTCTCGGAATCAGAATTAATGCCTTAAACTTTAGGCCTCCTTGGCAATCAATACGTGCACACAATGCCCATGAATGCTCACAAGGGTTAAAATATGCATATCAACGGCAGACCATTTATTTCCGAGTGGCCGGTGCCGGATGCGGGAGGAGGGCCACCTGCCATGGAGGTTTATTCCAGGATGCTGAGGCCAACGAATGGTAGGTCTCTTCCCACGACCATCTTCGTATCCCCTAAATCCGTCTGTTTTTTCCAGCTCACAGAGACCCAGAGCTGGGGGATCTTCCCACACCCTCCCCGACTGACCCCTGACAAGGTTAGGTGGCTGCACCCCCTTTTCTGCCGCTGTCCGAGCCTGCCATTCTCGATGGGGACTCCTTCTTCGAAAGGAGGGGGCCAGGGACGACGTGTGAGCCTCGGCCAGCCGGGACCACTGACACGCCGCCTATAATTTATCATAAAAGGTTACCAGGGTTAGCTGGCCCACTCCGTGATTAATCAGATCGTTCTGGCAGGTGGGTTTCCTTCCCTATGAATATTCATGACGTTTGGACCGCTCGCTTCATAAACAGTAACATTTCCTGCCGTGTGCAGAGACACGTTTGTATCACCGCGCAGACGCCTCCGGCCTGGCGGTGGCGTCCCGTTCAGCTGATGTCTTATCAAAAGTGCAGGTTACAGTCTCGGCGTCAGGATGTGCCTCGGGTTTCAGGACTGGGAGCTTGCTACAGACGGGATGCGGCTTTCTTTACAAAAATACCTTTTTTTTAAAAAAAAAAAATTAGTATTTCAAACATTCTGAAGGAATAAGGAATAGACAAATACCCACACACCCACTGTCTTGATCAAATCTTAATATCAGAGAGGAGATGGAGGAGTCCCTGGGTCCCTCTGTGATCCCAGCCCCTCCCTCCCTCCCAGAGGTGGCCCATAATATGGATTTAGTGTTTCTCATTCTTATGCATATTTTTACACTTCTATGGCATATTTATGCATCAATAAATGTTATCTATGCTAGTGGTTGGCAGATTAAAACTATCTCTATGGCATCATACTCTAGACCAGGGGTGGGCAAACTTTTTGACTCGAGGGCCACCATGGGTTCTTAAACTGGACCGGAGGGCCGGAACAAAAGCATGGATGGAGTGTTTGTGTGAACTAATATAAATTCAAAGTAAAGGAGCGGAGGGGAGAGCAAGAGAACCGGATAGAACAGCTGGATCTGGCCCGCAGGCCGTAGTTTGCCCAAGGCTGCTCTAGACCCTTGTTTGTATTCACTTAACATGATCTCTTTGAGGTTGCGTGTATAACTCTAGCTCATTCATTTTATTTGCCCATGTTCTCTCACTTGGAGGCATTGACACCATTTATCCCTTCTCCTATTTGTGGAGAGTTAGCTTGTTTCTCGTTGTTGCTTATAAGCAGTATTGTGGCTGTAGGCCAGGCGTCCTCAAACTACGGCCCGCGGGCCACATGCGGCCCTCCGAGGACATTGATCCGGCCCGCCGGGGGCCGCTGCCTGTCCTGCTTAGCAGCCGACTCGTCCCGGGCCCGCAGTGTGCATAGGAATTTGTTCATAGTTTTTTTTTTTAAACTATAGTCCGGCCCTCCCACGGTCTGAGGGACAGTGAACTGGCCCCCTGTTTAAAAAGTTTGAGGACCCCTGCTGAGTTTAGGCATTGTTATATACGTCTCACTCTAATGTCACTAGGGCTCCAAGTGTTTCCAGCTTGGTTAGCTTTTCCCAAATTCCTTTCCGGTATGCACGTTCCTCCTCCTGTTTTTCCGTCATGCTTGACCCACAGGTGGGCCGGCTACATTCGAACATGTTTGCCACCCTGATGGGTATGAGTTGGTCGTGCCTTGTTTTAATTTGCACTTTTCCAGGTTATTCACGAGGCTGAGCCTCTCTGTCTGCCTTTGTTGGCTATTCAGTCTCCTCTCTGTGAACTTTCCGTTCACAGTACTTGGTCACATTTCTGTTGGAGTGTCTATTTTTTTTTCTTATTATTTAAAATAATTTTAAAAATATGTATATTTGGATAGAGGGTTTTTTTTTTTTTTTTTTTCCTGGAAGCTTTTGGGGCTGTTGATTAATTTCAACACTCTGCATGTCATTATACTATCTGGACGTGCATTATTTTTTATTTATTCTGATGAGACACTCTTGTAATCTGAGGACTTACATCTTTCTCCAGTTCTGTAGCATTCTTAGTGATTATTTCTTTCAAATTCTTAAATATCATTTCTTTCCTATTCTAAGCTTCAAGAACTCCAGTTTAACAAATCCTGCAGCCTCCCAACCCAGTCTCCCTGCCTCTTCACAGATTTTCATACATGAAAACAGAAATGGTCGCATTCTTACACTCAGTCTCACCCTCAGCTCTGCCTTCCCTTTCACGCGTTGCTCTGGGCTATGTCCCGTTAGGGTTTTCCCCATCCTGTGCACTTAAAACGTATTTAGTGACTAGATAGGTCATTTATAAGATGTGATAATTGTCTTTCTTTCACGTACACCTATTCTTTCATATTTCTATTTGTATTTCTTTTTGGTTTATAATTCATCACTATTTATGGAGATGTCACATGCTTTATTTACTCCTTCAACATGTGAAACATACTTCTTTGAAAGTCTTGGGTAAGTGCGTCTCCAAACTTGATTGCGTCTGGAACGCATTCACACCATTGTCTTTGTTATGTGTCCTTTCTGTATGAGCTTTGTTCTGTGTGTTTTGGAATGTTGGTATGTGGGTTTCTTTTGAGTGGGAGGATTTCTGTCCTTTTGGCTTGCATTCACATTCTCTCTCTCTCTCTCTCTCTCTCTCTCTCCCCCCCCTCCTTCCCTCCCTCCCTCCCTCCGTCTGTGTCTCTCTCCCTCCATCCCTCTCTCTCCTCTTTCCTCCCTCCCCAGTGTTTCGGCTGTGGCCTGCACACTGCTTACGGCATCTCCATTGCAGACTGGGAAGGTGGGCTCCGCTCCGAACTGGGGCATGTTGCTGAGACAGCCATCGAGCCACGGAGAGCAAGGTTGGCCTAGACCTCTTCCCTCCTGCCTCCTTGTGTGAGCTGAGGGCAAGGTGGAGTCCCAGCCCAGCCCTACCTTCCAGGACAGGGATTTGGGCTGGTTTATCTGGTTTCGATGAGGCTCTCTAGTCCCTTTCCTCTGGAGCAGGCGTCCTCAAACTGCGGCCCGCGGGCCACACGCGGCCCGCCGAGGACATTTATCCGGCCCGCCGGGTGCCGCTGCCTGTCCTGCTTAGCAGCCGACTCGTCCCGGGCCCGCAGTGCGCATAGGAATTCGTTCATAGTTTTTTTTTTTTTAAACTATAGTCCGGCCCTCCAACGGTCTGAGGGACAGTGAACTGGCCCCCTGTTTAAAAAGTTTGAGGACCCCTGCTCTGTAGTCTGACTCCTGGTGCCGTGGCTTCTAGACACAGAGCCTTGAGCTGCCGCCGCTGTCCTCCCCGTCCCCCGCACGCCTGGTGTCCCCCCACTCCGCGTCCCTCCCGTGTGACCTGCCTCGGAGCCTGGCTGTACCCTTTGGTTTGGTCGGGAGCATTCAGGTGCCTTTTGATTCAGTTCTTTGCAGGGGAGCTCACCGCCGCGGCAGGTGCTCTTTCTTTGCTCCGCGTGCGTCCCGCTGATTTCGTCTCTCAGGCTGTTTCCTATTCCAGTTGTCTTTTCTGGTGAGACAGCCTGGTTTGGGCCTCTTTCACTGCTGCATTCCTGAGGCTCAATTCTACCCATCCCCGTTTTACTTCTTGGGATGGCTTTGGGAAAAGATGAGGGAATGTGCATCTGTTTGCACACCCCCTCCCCATAGAGCCCCCCTATAGTACGGGGGTTCACAACGGCTCTTCCCTGAGAATATTTCACTCACCCCACAAACAAGTGCGTCCTGGTCCACGCTGTGTGCACGCGAGCGAGTGTCCTGCGGCTCCAGGTGTGGGCCGGGAACTGGGGCCTCCGCGGCCTGCGTTGGAAATGCAGAAACTCGGCCTCGCCCCGGACATGCTGAGCCAGAGCCTGTGTTTCTTAAAAAGATTTTTTTATTGGTTTCGGAGAGGAAGGGAGAGGGAGAGAGAGAGAGAAACATCAACGATGAGAGAGAATCATTGAGCCCTAACCGGTGTGGCTCAGTGGATAGAGCGTTGGCCTGCGGACTGAAAGGTCCCAGGTTTGATCCCGGTCAAGGGCATGTACCTGGGTTGCAGGCACATCCCCAGTAGGAGGTGTGCCGGAGGCAGCTGATTGATGTTTCTAACTCTCTATCCCTCTCTTTTCCTCTCTGTAAAAAATCAATAAAATATATATTTAAAAAAAAGAAAGAGAATCATTGATCAGCAGCCTTCTGCACACCCCCTACTGGGGATTGAGCGAGACCCTTCATTCCACAGGCCACAGGCCAGCAGGCCAATGCTCTACCCACTGAGCCAAACCGGCTAGGGCGGGAACCTGTGTTTTTAACAGGATTTCCAGGCAAAGGGTGCCTGTTCCACCCACTGTGGGGCGGGAGAGGGCAAGCACCAGGTATGCAGGGGGAAAGCCGGCCCGGAGATGGGACTGGCTCTCAGGCCCCCGCTAGTGCAGGGGCAGGTGTGGGGCCTAGTCCAGGTCCCGTCTTTCCCTTGTCTCGGTGCTGACAGCTCTGAACTGGAGGTGTCGTCGGGGCACCCGTCTCGCCGCGCCCTGGGTGTAAGGAGCAGAGACCTGGTGGCGGCCCCTGGGCAGCAGGGCACTGAGGGCCTGTGCCCTCCTGATGGGCTGTGCCTGGACACACAGGTGCCCTCTCTCACCTGCTGCCCTCGTTGAGCCCAGCCTTCCTATCAGAATAGCTACCCCTCGGTCCTCTGGTCTCCATGGTCGCTGGGTTTTGACAATTTCTCGTTTCCAATGCACCTGCCGTTTAGGACGGAAGGACTTTGGGGGAAGCTCTGCTCCTGTTCACGGCTTATGGGATTGTCTGCCCCCCCGCCCCCCCCCCCGAGAGCAGGAGGGCAGGCTCACTGGGGAGTGCCCTGAAGGACGCATTGCAGGAGGGGTGGGGCCCCCCCCGGGGGGCAGATGCATGGGTGCTGCTCGGGAAATTCATGGCCACCTTCCTTATCCCAGGTTCCCGGACAGAGACCCGGGCTCCGTCACGTGGTTGAATTTAACACAGAAAACCCGAGTGTGGCCCAGGCACCAGGGCTTCGCGTTGAATTCAGATCCTAGGATCCGGCGTGTTTATCCGGCCGCGTGGGCCCCGGGTGAAAGTTGGGGGTATTCTTTCAGGACTGGGGGTGGCAGGCTCCCTTTGTGACCCCATCTGAGACGCCAGCCTGGGTGCTCCTAAGTCCTTCCTCCTTTCTGGGGGTGCACGCCCTGTCCTGGCTGTTCCCCGAGCTCCTGAGTGCACCCTCTTCAAGTCCACACGCCAGGCAGGCCGTCCATCACGGCTCCGAGGGCTGAGCAGGGCTGGGGCGCAGGGCAGGGCGGCCCGTCGCGGGCACCAAGGGGCGCCCATGGCCATCAGCCTCCCTCCGCCTCCCCGGGTGAGCAGAGCTGGGGAGCGGTCTCCTCGGAAGCCCGGCGGAGGGAGCCGCTCCTCGGAGGCCGGCGCGGATTACCGTTGTGTAACCCCGGAGAGGAGTTCACCTGATCAGGCTGTTTTACACTTCTCTCTGCAGAACGCCGGTGACTTAATTAACCTGCTTGTCGGTGGAGCGGCGGGCAGACCCATTCGCCACGCATCTCCGGCCCTTCAGTCATCATAGACTTAACTTGCAAATTCCCGTGAACTGTAACCCGGTGTCTTCTGGCTCTTGATTCTACATCTCCCTGTAGATCTTCTCTCTTCAAATGTGTCAGCGAGAGCATGTGGCTGCTAGGACGAGGGATAGCTCTATTAAACCACACAGAAAACCTCCACTGAAATCAGGTCCGAACATGGCTTCATATTCCTAACAACGGACAATTCCAAGCCCGTGTGTGTCAAAGCCTCTTGTTTACCCAACGCCACGTGCCGGGGGTCAGGGGACAGGTGATGGTCACAGGACGCAGAGGGACAGACTCGCCATCGGTGCTCATTCTCAACAGTGTGACAGGCTTCCCCATGTTGCCTGATCTTATAAAGTCCCCGCCTCCCTCTCCATGGTCTCGCTCTCTCTCTCTCCATCTCCGGGAGACCCTCTACCCATAATCTTAGAAAAGATGATCTTATTACTGAACATTTTTTAAAAATGGAGAAGTAACTTGAGGATAGGGAATCACTGAAGTATGATCAAAACCAGGGATGGCTAATTTGTATGTGATGTTTTTCCTTAAAACATATTAAGAAGACATTTGAAAGTCCCCTCTTCCAAAGAAAAGAAAAGAAAAGAAAGAAAAAAAAACAAAAAACCCTTGATTCTTTTGAGCTCCAAAAGTTGTATCATAAGCACATTTTTTATGGCTTGAGATTGGGGTTTACAAAGGGAGAATGACAAGCCTGTAATTGGCATACTTGGTCTGCAAGTTTGCTTGCGTTTAAGAGATTCATGCTGGTAATTTCATTGTAGGAAAACTTCCCAGGCATTCGGGGAGACCGCAGGAGGGCCAGGGCTGTGGGAACTCTCCCTGCAGAACCACCTGGTTTCAGATTCACCCATGAAAATGGAACCACATGGAGTTCGATGCCAGTGCCTGGGACCCACGGACACGTTCACCGACGGGCGATGAAATGTGAAGTGCAAACACTTGGCAGCTGACAGCCATGAATATATTCACCATTGCAGTTTACTTTACTCTTTTTTGGTCTCCATCCAGAGTCCCTAATGAGGCCTGTGTCACGCTAGGCTCCTTGGGATTCCTGGGCTGGATGTCCTTGGGGCTCAGCCACAGCCTGAACGTCTCCCGGACACAGAGACAGTGACATACAATTAACCGTGGCTTAAACCTACACCTGAGCAGAGTGGCCTGACCTGGCCTGTGTCTGCTGTCTCCTCAACCGTATCCTCTCTCATTCTCCCTCTTTCTGTCTCTCTCTATGTCTCTCTCAATCTCTCTCTCTCTCTGTCTCTCTCTGTCTATCTCTCTCTCTCTGTGTGTGTCTCTGTCTCTCTCTTTATGTCTCTCTATGTCTCTCTCTCTGTTTCTCTCTCTCTGTGTCTGTCTCTCTGTCTGTCTCTCTCTCTGTCTCCCTCTTTCTCTCTGTCTCTCTCTCTCTCTCTCTCTCTCTCTCTCTGTCTTGCTCTTGCTCTCACTCTCCCCTCACCTCGGTTTAGTCACTGCAGCGTGCCCTGCACGGAACACACCCTCTCCCTGTTAGGTGAGGACAGGTGCGGGGGTCTTGGCTTGGCTGTGGGTGCCTTTCCTGTCGGCTGTGTGTTCAATGGAAAGTTCTCTCCTCACGAACGCTGTGGAACGGGAAGGAAAAGCTCACATTCTGCACACACACATGCGCAGGCGGGCTCGTCCCCCGGCAGTCTGTCTGTCTGTCTGCCGTCTCTCTTGGTCTTTCTGAGCAAATCGGCTCTTGCTGCCCACCCTGCTTTGCAAACGTGCTTTCCCCTTCCTGGACGTTAATCCACAGGAGCCCGTGTTCCTCGTGGCTGCGTGGCGCACACAGCTCGGGCCAGCGTGGTTCCCCGCCCCCAGGCCCTCCTGACGGGCACTGAGGTGTCTCCAGGGTTTCTGTGAAGCGGCTGCCATGGGCGTCCCTGCTCGTCGCCTGGCGCGCCCACGGCTTCTTCCTGCAGGACCCACTCATGCAGATGCGGGCCGGGTCAGGGCGCGTGGAAGCAGGACCCACTCATGCAGATGCGGGCCGGGTCAGGGCGCGTGGAAGCAGGACCCACTCATGCAGATGCGGGCCGGGTCAGGGGCGTGGAAGCGATGCACCTTCCAGGATCCGCCGTGAGAACCACAGAGACACACGCCGTCCATGCGGCCGCCTGCCCTCTTTGCACGCCCTCTCGTTGCCCTCACGCGGGGCCCAGGCCGGCGGTATGGTTGGCTTCTTACCGACCACGAGGCTCAGGTGCAGCGGCTGGGCTCCGGCACAGAACCCTGTGGCAGCGCTGCTGGGCCCGGCGCCCAAGGCTCCGTCGAGTCTGAGGCTCTTTCTCCCACACAGCCTGTCTCTGCGGATGCCCGGGTAATCCAGGGGCATTCTGTGGTGGAACCCCCTATAGTGGGGGTGGGGGGTGGGGGGACCTTTTCCTGCCAAGGGCCTTGGGGTATTAATAACATCATTCGGGGCCACACAAAACAATCAACTACAAATTAGCTGCTCTATTTGGTCAAACATTTTTTGCTGTTGTTGTTGATCCGCACCCGAGGATATTTTTCCATTGATTTTTTGAGAGAGTGGACGTGAGGAAGAGAGACACATTGATGTGGGAGAGACACACCGATTGGTTGCCTCCCACAGGAGCTCTGACCAGCGCCGGGAATGGAGCCTGTAACCGTGGGACGTTTCCTTGACCAGACTCGAACCTCGGACCCTTCGGTTGGCAGGCCGACGCTCTATCCACTGAGCCAGACCGGCTAGGGCTGGTCAAACACGTAATTAACTCACCCCTAATGCCTTGGCAGGGCCAGACCAAATGGCCTTATACGGCTCATGGGCCAGATGCTCTCCACGCCTGCCTGCCATAGCCAGGTGTGCCCATGTGGTAAGTGGGGTGGTACTAATCTGGGTCCCTGGGACCCCCCAAGGGAAGAATCTGTGACAAGTTCCTGTCCAGCAGCCAGACCACATTCAGCACCGTGGCTCCGTCTCCTGCGTACGCCCCCGGTGACTAAGCCCAGGAATCCACAGTGTTCCTGATGCTGGGGCCTGCGCATTTACCCTCCTGACAGGTGCACACAGAGGCGTGTCCCCCTCCGACCTCACAGCCGGGGTTCTGAGATGCAGAGGGGTGACCGTCCCCACCCAACTTGAATCCCTGAACTGGTCAGAGGTTCAGGCCGGGCCCTGTTAGCCCACCAGCCACTTCGCGCCCGGCCGGTCCACGCTGCCCTTTCGAACGCCGATATTTGCCTCAATCAGGGAGACCAAGGTGGCGGGGTTGCGAGGAGGATGCTTGATGAAGGAAGAGCTGGCCAGTAGGAAGCAGAGCTGGGAGGAGGTGGCCTGTTGACATGAGTGATGTTGACAGGAGCCACTTTCTGGGGACACGCGGGAAGCCGGGCCCCAGTCCTGTTCTGCTTTCGGCCCAACTACCGCCGATGCCAGAGGAAGCCCAGCCCATTCATGTCACCTTCCGGTTCATTTTGCCTATTTTTATCGGTGCCAACTCTGGGGGGTCGGGGATGTGCCGGTCCCTGAGGCCAGAGCCCCACTACAAGGGGGTCACCGGAGAGGGTGCGGGGGCCACAGCACAGGCCAGTGTAGGCACTGCCAGGGGGAAGGGCGGGGGGAATCGCTGACCTGGAGGGTTAGCGGTCTCCGGGAACAGGCTGTCCCCACACTGTGCTAATCCTGAAGTTTACGTGGGAGACACCCTCCCTCCCAACAAGGAAGACCCCACGCAGACGCTCCTTAAGGACCCGTCGGGTCTGAGAACGTGTGGCCCTGGCAATAGTCCCGGCAGACGAGCCGAGGGAAGCGAGAGGGCACGGGGCTCAAGGTGCACGAGCAAAAGGAAGCTGGACATAAAGGTGCAGACGCATTCACCCCAGGTCCTCCCGCAGGCGCCAAGGTGCTGGACGCTGCGTAAGAGCGCGTGCGGAGGGAGGCGGCTGGAGCGCCGGGCACCGCCACCTGAGCACCAGCGCTCGGGGAAGCCTTGCGGGATGCTTCTGGAAGCCTTTCCGGGGGTGGGGGACATCGCTGATAGTGGACTTCCTGCCTTGGAGAGCGGGGATTTTTAGCTTCACCCTGCTCTGCGTCCTTCCCCCCAGATTCACTGTAATCCAGAGCACATATAGCTGCCTCTTGTCCTGAAAACGCCGTTCTATTTAAATTTCGCGTGGCCTTGTACTGTCATGGCAAGCAACCAAACCATTTTTAATAATCAGTGTTAGGAGCTTAAGTTAATATGGGTCCAAGTGTCCACATTCAAAGCCAAGTTTCAGCCTTTACTCTCCACCAACGTCCAATGAATTTATTCCCTCTTTAAGGACCGGAAGGCGAGCAGCGGGGTCGTTTTTGCGGCCCAGCCCGATCCCCAAACAGCACTTCGTGAGGCTGAGGGTAGTGAGCGGTGAACGGATTCCGGCTTAGGCAGGGATTGCACATGGGCGGCCCGTGCTGCTGAGATGTCTGTGTATTATCAGAGCAACGCGGCCGGAGCTACTTACTCACTCTTCAGAAACCCTTTACGGCGCTAATTAAAGCCTTTGTCTGCACCCCAAGTAATTAATACATAAAGTGCAGCCGCGAGAGGAGCCACCGCGAGGCACTGGCCGTGCGCGCGGCAGCATTTAATCACGGAGGAACACAGTGTTTGCCTTTCGGAAAGAAAACAAAGCCGGGGCATCATGTTTATTTAACACTTTGACGAGTTCTTGGAGGGATGAAGTGAGACGGAGGGCGCGTCACAGCCGTAAATCACGTGGCCCGCAGATGACTGGGTCTTCCACGGTAGCGTCGTTTGAAACCGAAATAGTTTGGCGGTGCTCCGGCCTGGGGAGCTGGCCCCTTAGAGCAACATGGGCTGTTTACCCTGGAAGACGAGCGATGGGAATAAAAACGGCATAAAGCAGAGGGCTGCCAGGATGCCGTTTGCTCTGGTTTGGCTTCGGCTTGAAATCTGACGCTCCTGGGGGGGCACGCAGAGTTCGTTGCCACCAAGAGGGTCCACGTTCACATCCCTCCGGTCACGCCGGCCCCTTCTCCCCAGAAGCCTTTTGCAAAGCACCACCGGCTTTTTCAGAGTGGACTGAGAAGTAGCCGCCCCCCACTCCCCCATAAGGGGGAGATCCATCCATAGGCAAGGAGTTCGTATTAGCGGGCCTAGGAGAGTAGAGAGAATTCCCAGTAGGTTCGGTTTACCGGAGCCATAAATAAAGGGGACGGGATGGCCCGAGGGACTGGTCCTTGGAGAAGGAATGTCCACCTCTGGGTCACTGCTCCTCACAGACCCCAGGACAGAGACATTAAGTTCCTAAGTGCGGGGAGGGGTGTGTGACGTGTGGGGGCTCTAGACCACGGCTGGAGGGCTCATGGTTGCATCCGCAAGGGGAATGTGGGGCCCTGGAGCGAAGGGGACAGGGAAGCAAGGAGGTGGGACAGCGCAGGGACCACCATCACTCAGCAGGTAACCCCTGGCCTGGGCTTGGGCTCCTCTTAAGGAGAGGAAGAGCAGAGGAAGGAGGAGGCAGGGGGGAGGGGAGAGGGAGAAGGAGGGGGGAGGGGAAGGGGAGGGAGAGAGGGGAGGAGCCTGGCAGATCTGATCTCCTTGGCCTTAAGGATGCCTCTGCATTGCATTGGCTCAGGGGTGCTGCTCCTCATCGCGCAGGAGGTCCTGGGACGCTGGGACGCGCCTGCTGGTCCCTCTTCTGGATCCTTGTCTGCCAGATGCCCTTTGGCTCAGAGCACAGGCGTGGTCCTTGCGTCTTCTTGGTGACGCCTATCGCGGAGACCTTGCCAAAGGCAGACCCTACCATACTTCCGCCACCACTGCCTCCCCCTCCCCCCACCCCCCCCGCCCCCCACCCGCCATTGTCCATTCACTTGAGAGAGTTTGGAACATAGACCCAAGCAGAGATTGTCAACTTAGCAAGTCCCCGGCGGCCCACCAGCCGGCCTTAACCACCGTTAATGCTTTTGCACATCAGTCTGTCCTGTTTACATCCTTGCTCACACAATGGTGGCCACACTGCACGCGCTGTTTTATACTCGCCAGGCCATGGCCTTGCACCATGCTACTGCGTGTAACCAGCGGTGAAACCAGTCACCTTGTGTTGGACATTCAGGGTGTTGCCGGTCCCATGCTATCCTAGAGTCCCACGCTCTTTTGGTTCATTGAGAAGGCCGACCCACTCTCCCTGGGGAGCCCATCGGAGCCGAGGCTACGCTCGCCCTGCCCTCGGCTGGACCCGAGGCTTCCATTCACCTGCTTCTCACCCAACCTGCTCCTGCCGTCCTGGGGGCATCTCATCCAGCCGCGCCTCCGGGCAGCCGGCTGGGCATGTGGAGGGCAGAGGTGAGGGCCACGCCCAGTTCCCAGCCTGAGGGAGGGTGAAGGACGTGAGACCCCTGTCTGCGGTCCAAGGTACCTGCCCTGAAGCAGAGGCAAGTCACGAGTGGTTGGGTACAGAGGAGGCTCTGCGTTTGGGTGGGGCGGGGCGGCCTGTGTGCACTGGGTGGTGGGTCACTGAGCTCTGAGGAGTGAGGAGGCCATGAGAGCGGGCGGAGGGGTCTGGGCTGGGGAGCTCAGGGGCGAGCTCGGGACCGGCACAGGCAGGCGCATTTCCCGTGCCGTGTTGTCTGCCTGGCGCAGGATGAAGGCACCGGGCCCTGCTGGGGGAGGCTTTGCTGCCCCGGTGAGGAGGGAGAGGCTGAAGGAGCAGGGATGTCCTGCATCTGTTCGGCTCACGTCGGAACTCACTGGTGAGGAAGGCACAGGAAAGGCAATGGAATCGTTTGACTGGCGTGGCTATATTTTGTCTCAGCTTTCCCAGTCCTTGTTCCTGCAAGGTCATTTTCTGAACTTCCCATGAGCCATTGCGATCTTCCTTAGGTCGGATTCACCCCTGCTGGGGGTGGTGTCCGTCCCGGACACTGGCGCGGCCAGCTGGGAGCCGCATTCAGAGGAGGAGGCCGTCTGTCCAGCCGCTCCCTCTGGCTGTGGTCGGCACGGCCCTTCCTTCTCTAAGTCAAGGCTCACGGCTTTGTCATGAGTCCTGAGCACACCCTTTTCTAGGGTCAGCCTGGACCTCTCGGGGGTCTCTCTCCATCCACATGGAATGTGTTTCTTTGTCTGGGGTCAGGATCTGCGCAAGGTCAGGGGGAAACCAGAGAGCTGGGTTCAGAGTCAGACACGAAGGGAGCCCGTGGGGCCGGGCCATGGTAAGCCTAATTATTAATCTCTGGGAAACTTGACCCTTCAATGAACAGAGTCATCATTGCCTGGTGGACCATCCACCCCCCGCATTATTAATGAGCACTTAAGGTCAATATGCGCTGGCTCCCCCTTATTGTCTGTGATATTTATCACTGGTAATAGGACTTCCTGGTTGGTTACCCAGGCCGAGCAGCCTTCACGTGTGATTCATGTGGAAAGTTCATACAGGCCTGGTTAAAACAACATTTATTACGTGTGATATATTATAATAAACTGTGTTTTTTTTTCTCCCCGAGCTTAGTCCTAGGTACATATGTTTTCAATATTGGGAAACCTTTCCTGTGGGGGGGAACTTCCTAATACGTGGAACTGAGAAAATTTAATAAATCAGGGCAGCCACCTGCGCGAAGTGTGTTTTACATTGTGAGGCGATCGTCTTGTGGGAAGGTCGGGGTCAGATGTTAGGCAGGATGATAAACGCGTGTTAACTCGGGGAACGGCTGTGGGATGTGCTCCCGGGGACCCCGCGGGGTGGCGGGAGGAGGATGGGCTTGGCGTCGACAGACGTGGGCCGTAATTAGCTGTGCGGCCTTGGGCGCCTCGCTCTGCCTCTCCTCGTCTCGTAAATTAATCTGCAGCCCTTGACGAGCCCCTCCCCGGCCTCCGCCGCGCGGGCTGCAGGCCCAGACCCCCAGCGCCCGGGAGAGGGCCCTGTGCTGCCGGGTCGTCCTGTCTGTCGGGGGAATTCTCTCCAGCTCCTCGTGCAGCTGGGCTTCCTCGCTTGCCATTCTGGGCAGATGTCGCTGCCGGTGGAGAGACGCCCGCTTGGCGAGGAGCTCTCGGCAGCGTCACCAGCGCCTGGGAGGGAGCAGGAGCAGGTCCGTGTGGGTTCCGGGCTGAACGCTGTGTCCCCAGTTTCCCCTGCTCACGTCCGGCCAGGGCCTCCGAGGGTGACCGCATTTGGAGACAGCACCTGTGAGGAGACGGTGATGGGAAAATGAGGTCACTAGGATGGTCCTATCCAGTATGACTGGTGTCCTTGTAAGAAGAGGAGATTGGGCCCTGGGTAGGTCGCTCAGTGGTTAGAGCGTCAGCCCACGGACTGAAGGGGTGCTGGTTTGATTCTGGCCAAGAGCATGTCCCTTGATTGCAGGCTCGACCCCTAGCCCCGGTGGGTTGAGTATGGGAGGCAACCTACCAATGTGTCCCTCTCACATGGATGTTTCTCTCTCTCTCTCTCTCTCTCTCTCTCTCTCTCTCTTGCTCCCCCTCCCTTCCACTCTCTCTAAAATTCAATGGGAAAAATATCCTCCAGTGAGGAAAAAAAAAAGAAGAGGTGATGGGGACACAGACACGGGGACGACACAGTGAGGAGACAGGGAAGGCGGCGTGCGCAAGTCGGGAGAGGCCTTAGGAGACCAGCCCCTGCAGCCCCATCCAGCTGTATGCAGAGCACTGTCCGAGGGCCCAGGCACCCACTGCACATCTGGAGGCAGCGACACCTTGTTGGGTTTCCCTGGTGAATCGCCAGGGCCTGGTCAATGCTGGTCCGGGAGCATCCAGGGGCACGTGGGCCACACCTCCGGTCCTGCTGGTGGGGAGGGCAGACTGGCTCCTGAGCATCGTCTCGGTGCATGGGGGCCCAGACAGGCGGGGGCCCCTCTCTCTCTGCAAAGTCTCAGCAAAGGGCCTGGGGGTCTTGTCTTCGCTCCCAGGACACAGCCCACGAGGGAATGCAGACCCGCAGTTCCCGCTTCAGATCTGGTCGGTGAGCAGGTGGGTGTGCCCAGGGTGGCTGCTCCTGGGTCAGGGTGGCCGTCGTGGGTCCCCGAGGCCCGTGGCTGTACAGCCACCCACGTTGTGCTGGCCCAGGAGAGGGTGGGGGGCTCCCGGTTCCCAAAGATCCCAGCGAAGTGTCCGCAGTCCTGTCTGGTGCAGGCTCCTGGGGAGAGGGGTTCGTCTGAAACCCCTGCAGAATGAGACCTCCACGCCCTCGAGCACTAGCGGGGCTGCTCGGGGGCAAGCGCGGCTGCGGCCAACGGGCTCATCACAGCACCCGATGACGCATGTCCATCTTCTGCTCGCGTCTCCCCATCTTCCCAGAGGGGTGCTGTACATGCCTGTGCCCGAGGGCAATGGGCTGGAACATTAAAAACGCACACAATTTCTAGGCCTCTCAGGCCAGCACAGCCCAAACACCGTGTCCGATCACGTAGCCTCACACCAGGAGGAAAGGGAGGCGACCTCCCCTTCTCACTCATCTGCACGTACAGGTGGTGTTATCAGGGCATGGGGGAGGGTGGAGCATGATAGGGGGAGCAGACAGTGAGAGTTTGGATGTTAAGTCGGATGCCATCCGGCTGAAGGGCGCCATCCGCTGTGGGCGCGGTGGGGGTGAATGAGCGGGACCCCCGGTGTTTGTGGCTTTGTCAGAAATTAGGCAGTAGCCGTGGGATTAGCGAGACAGTGATCATGATCCGTTAGAAAGACTCGACTGGTAGAAAGCAGTGGGGATTGTTGAACGAGAGAGAGAAGTCGGAGTGATTTGCTCTGACCGGGACCAAGTATGTGAAGGCTGAGGGTTCTTGGGGACCCATGTCCTAGCCCTTGCACATCTGGACCCACCTGGAGGGGCCATCTTCAGAAAGGGGAGTCTAATGCTGTGGATGCCACCTTTCCTTGGGCAGGGCAGTGGGGTGGGGGGTGGGGGGGACGCCTCACTCCACACCCTCGCTCCAGTCCAGCCTCTCTGCCATCCTTCTCTCTTGGGTTGGGGTCCAGTCCCCACAAATGGCGCTCCACCTCTCTCCTGGTGGGCAGCTCAGGTCCAACGGCCAGTGACTAATTTCCCAAGCCACTTTAGCTATGAAATATTCTCTTATTTAAAACATTTTTTTGATAAATTATCTGTCAGCAGTAGATGATGTTAACATTTCTTTTGGTCGATAAAATAGATATGGAGGCTCTGAGCTAAATACTGTCTACGTTTCGGAGGCCTGCTGGCCGCTTGGGCGTGCATTCGATTCCAGCCGGTCGGCCTGAACAAATTGTGCGGAGCATGTGGGAAACCTATTTCACATCTACCTTCTCAAGTTGGAATTGGTTATACATAACGCGCCCGGATGTGGGACACGGGGCACATTATTTCTTTGTCTTACCTGTCAGGGCCACGGTTACATTTTTTTTTTAAGTGTTTGTACCTAGTTTTGCAAAACTTGGACCCCGATTACTTCCATCCGAGGGAGAGGGTTCTTTGTCCCACTTTATGTCAGTGAGAAACCTTTCGCCAGTTTGTGGTCCCATTACACAGGGTGTGCAAAGCGCTGGCAGACAGCACCTCTTTTGTATGCACATTAGTGGGCTGCACTCCCCTCTCTCCTGGTGGCCAGAATCCGCTTTGAAATGCACGTTTGATAAATTCCCTGGCTCTCCGAGTAATTTAACTGTCTATAGGGCGGCTGATCCTCTGAGTGTATCCGGGAACCTCAGGGACTGGTGTACCATTTCTGCACATCCAAGTTCAAATATATGCTCAAGAGGGGCTTACGTTTTACGTTGTTGATCTTATTTTCCGGGAGATCTGTTAGCTTATCCTCCATTTCGTGTCTAAAACCTGCTCCTGATCTTCAAATAGTCTCTTCGGAAACACATCTTTGCTAAATTCATCGGTTGTGTGAGTAAAAGGCATATCGAACAGCCGTTTGGCGAGCACGTGGCCACGTGGAGATTTCCGGAGCCTTCCTTCCCTCAAAGACCCAGAGGCCGGGCCGCCTGCCCGCCAATTGTCGTCTTATCGTTGGTTCCCCCTCCCAGGTAGCCGGTAGTTCTCAGGCCGGTTGCAGTATCGCTTTAACTTTTTCATTGGTTCTAATACTTTTTTTTTTTTTTAATATTTTATTGATATTTTACAGAGAGGAAGGGAGAGGGATAGAGAGCTAGAAACATCGATGAGAGAGAAACATCGATCAGCTGCCTCCTGCACACCTCCCACTGGGGATGTGCCCGCAACCAAGGTACATGCCCTTGACCGGAATCGAACCCGGGACCCTTGAGTCCACAGGCTGATGCTCTATCCACTGAGCCAAACCGGTTTCGGCTCTAATACGTTTTTTAAACTAATTTTCACGCTACGCGTTATGCATATAAAACGCAAGCCTCGTCTATTAAAAACTTCCTTTGGTCTATCCTTAGAATTTTTGACACTTTGTTGGTAGCACAAATACTGTTTTTCCAAATGAAGTTTCTAACTCATTGTTCCTGATGAATGTAAGTCCATGGCTTGTTTTTCCTCATCCCTTTAAAAATATTATATGTGTATTTTTTATTGATTTCAGAGAGAGGAAGGGAGAGATAGAAACATCAGTGATGAGAGAGAATCGTTGATCAGCTGCCTCCTGCGTGCCCGCCCCCCACCACTCTACTGGGGATTGAGCCCACAATCTGGGCATGTGCCCTGACCAGGGATTGAGCTGTGACCTCCTGGTTCTCAGGTTGATACTCAAGCACTGAGCCACCCCGGCCGGGTTTCCCGGGCCCATTTGTAAAGGAAATTTCTAGCATCAGCAATAAGTCTGTGAGTTCCGAGAGCCGTGAATTGAAAACACTTGCTGTGTGTGGGAGCTGCTTTCTCTGGGGCGTGTCCAGGCACCCAAGCACTTGAATGACCTCCTCTTTGGCAACTGGGACCCTCTGGATCACCTTGGACTGTGATCTGCATTGAGTGGGGCAGGCGACTCACTCAGGCGGGGAGTGGCTGCCTGAGGTGGAGAAGGTTCTAGAATCAGGTGTGTCCCACCCCAGTCAAGCCTGTGCCCCAAAGACATTTGTTTCTCCCCCACACTGGATGCCTTCCTTGTGTTTGTCTTTTCCTAACACAGCTCTTCCAGGGAAACACATCTCAACCGAAAATCTCAGCCCACCCTCCCCCCCCCCCCACCCGGGCCTGTGGGCTGTCCCCGTCGGAGCAGACTCTCCTGCCCTGGCTCAGCGGAGGCGCCAGCGGCTCCTCCACCAATTGCAGCTCATTTCTCCTCATCCGTCAGCTCCGAGTGTTGAGGCCTTTCGTACCTCTTTATAGTTTCCTTCTCCGTGAGGACATTCGTCTAGAGCAGGCGTCCTCAAACTACGGCCCGCGGGCCCAGGCGGCCCGCCGAGGACATGGATCCGGCCCGCCGGGTGCCGCTGCCTGTCCTGCTTAGCAGCCGACGCGTCCCGGGCCCGCAGTGCACATAGGAATTTGTTCATAGTTTTGTTTTTTTTTTAAACTATAGTCCGGCCCTCCCACGGTCTGAGGGACAGGGAACTGGCCCCCCGTTTGAAAAGTTTGAGGACCCCCGGCCTAGAGGAAAGAGACAGCCTCCTGCGTGGCCCAGGCGGCGAGGCTTAGGCACGTGCTCCCCTCAGCGTCCAGGCCCCACCTGGCCGGCAGGGCCAGGATCCCAGTTCCCAGTCTCCGGGGCCACATTTTAATAGAGTTTTTGCTGGTGTTAAAGCTTAACTCTAGTGTTATAGTCATACGCCACCACAGAGGTTTAACCACCCCATTTTATTAGCAGCAAAATAAAAGCATCGGGAAAATGAAACCGTGGTGTTTGTGTCCTGGGAGGGAGGCTCGCCCCCGTCTCCCCGCGGTAATTTATATCTTCTTGGATCACGGTGCGCGTAAGCTCCGAGAGCGGCGAAGGAAGAGGCCATTGGAGAACAGTTCTGACTTAAATGAATTACGTGCAGGAGAAGAATACCCAGCCCGTATTATCTTTGCCTTTTAAGGAAATCGAGCTTTGAGAGCAGGAGTATTTGGTACAGTTATGCGCCCTGGACAAAGATTACTTCAGAGGCTAAATTAATAGATCTGGAACGCGGAAATGAGCATAATGAATCTGTCTCATTAATAAAAAAAAAAAAAATTTTTTTTTTTTCCAAATTATTTCTATTCTAAGCGTTTCGGTCTTCAGAAGCTTCGGGCCCAGAGTTCTGTCTGCGATGTCACGCTGTCTTTTGCTACGATCATGCTCTCTGGCGTCCTAGGCGTTGTGTTGGCCGAGGATGCCGGGACCACGTCGACGGTTACCGTTCCACGTGGTCGGATTCAGGACGTGAGGAGGGTGTCAGGCTGTGGCTGTGAGCGAGGAGCTAGGTGGCATGCATGCAGTGGCTGCAGCCTGGTCAGGACATAACATCTCCTTTTTAAACAGAGAGCACTTGTCTGGCCGGCATGGCTCAGTGGTTGAGCATCAACCCATGAACCAAGAGGTCATGGTCTGATTCCTGATCAGGGCATATGCCCGGGGTTACAGGCGCAATCCCCAGCAGGGGGCGTGCAGGAGGGCAGCTGATCAATGATTCTCTCTCATCATTGATGTTTCTCTCCCTCTCCCTCCCTTCCTCTCTGAAATCAATACACACACACACACACACAACCCTGGACTCACACTTGTACCCTGACTCTGTCAGTCACTTTCTGAAGTCTCTTTAAGTTCAGTGACACGGTCCTTTGTCCCCGGTGTGGGAACAGCGATGCCCATGTCCTGGTTCAGTAGCGTGGAGCCGATGCGACGATGGGAGAAAGTGCTTTGAGAAAGTCGACCTGCCTCCAGGGCCTGGCCTTGGGGAAGGGATGTCACTGTGTTTTCTCCTGGGTCCAGGGCTTTCTCCCGGGTTGGGAGAAAGTTTGGAGGAACGGACATCTATTTCCACTAGAGATGCCGGATAAGATACCACGCACCCAGCTAAATGTGCCTCTCAGGCCAAAACCGGTTTGGCTCAGTGGATAGAGCGTCGGCCTGCGTACTGAAGGGTCCCAGGTTCGATTCCGGTCAAGGGCATGTGCCTTGGTTGCGAGCACATCCCCAGCAGGAGGTGTGCAGGAGGCAGCTGATCGATGTTTCTAACTCTCTATCCCTCTCCCTTCCTTTCTGTAAAAAATCAATAAATATATTTAAAAAAAAATAAGTGTGCCTCTCAGGTCAACAATGCGCACTGGTTTTCGTCTAAGTATGGCCCACAGATGGCGAGGGTTGTACCGACACTGAAGTTGCTTGTTGCGATTCAGCGGGGCACCTGCATTTTCAGGGCGAAATCTGGCGACTCCAGCTTTCCTGCCTTCGCTCCAGAAAGACTTCCCTTCTTTCTCCCAGTGTCCCTACAGGAGTCAAGATTCCAGCCGTCACCTGCGACACAGGATGGGGGGTGGGGGGGTGGCGCGCGCATTTGGAGTCAGGCGTCACCTGTTCAGCTATGGCTGTCGATGCACGGTAGCACCTGGGTTCCTAGCCAGTCAGTGACCTTGCTGAGCCTTCGTTTTCACACCTTTAAGATGGACGTCAGCGCTCACCCCGTAAAGCTGCTGTGGGGGTACAGGGGCTGATGTGACTTTGGGCACGTGCTGAAGCCCTGGGCAGAGCAGTGACACAAGAGCTTGGTCAGGTGTCTTTTCCAACAAGAAATACTGAACCAACCCCTGTCCCCCACGTCTTCTGCTGCCTTCACAGGCGTCCTCACTACATCGACGTTACTTGCTTTGTCTCTAATTTGCTCGCGCGCAGAGGCTGGACTTCTGGGTCCGTTTTCGGAGCGGTTCCTGAGGTGCCGGGCCCTTCACGCCTGCCAGGAGGAGCACATGAGCTGTGGCCCTGGCACCTGGAGAAAGCCCGGGGGAGCTCTCTGTCCCCAGCTGTCACAGTGTCTGATTTCTGCACATCAGCGATGAAGCTAGCCATCGTCCCCTCTAGATGGTGGTGACAGGGGACCGGGGGCCGGAGAGAGCCAGCCCCGCTGTGCATTCCGCCGCAGTCCCAGAGGCTGATGGGACAGGTGCCAACCGGGCAAGATGGCAGCGGCGATGAGGATCGGTGCGGGGGCAGAGGTGACCGCTGGGGCGGCCTCCGGCCCGGGGCGGGGCTGGCTGCATCACAAGCTGCTGGGGGTGCTGGGGTGTCCCACCTGGGGATGCTGCAATGGGGAGTGTGGGGCGGTGAACTCTGCCCTTTGCCCTCTGCCCTCTCTCCTCTCATCACTGTGCATTGCTCAGTACCTGCCTAGCTCCGGTCTTTTCCTGGCTTCTTGGAAGAGCCGGAGCCAACTTTGCCAATTCCTTTCTTTTCCTCCCCACCACGGCCTGTGTTTCCTCAGCCACCCCCTCCACCCCCGGCACCTCCCTCTCCTTTCCTGGGAAAGCGCTCCGTCTGCCTCTCTGACCAGAGCCCTCCCCGTCCAGCTGCGAGCCTCGGTCCCTGCCTCCCTCCCATCCATCTGGCCCGTGCCCCTTGCAGCCTCCGCACTGGCTCCTCTCAGCTGCGCTTGGCCTTCTGACGCCCGGAGAGCCCTCTGCCTGGCGCAGCTATTTGTAAGGTGTCCCCGGGGCCCCCGCAGCGTCTGTGCTGCTCTCTCCCTCCACCGCTTCCCGCTCGCTCTTTGTTTCGCACTGTCACCGCGCTTTCCTTGGGAAGAAACCATTTCCCCCCTTTTTTGGCTTAATTCTGCTGTATTCTCACCAAGCCGTGGGGTCTGGCCGCCCCACCCCCGTGATTGATGGAAAAGAATATGGTACCCAGAGCCTGAGAGCAAGAATGAGTGCTTCCCCACGGGGAAGCCCAATGAGCCCTCAGAAGTAGGTGCCGAGAGCATTTAAGCGGTTCCTGACGAATCCTTGTGATGTGAGACCTCGTGACACGAAGGTTTGTGCACCGCGCTGTGGGCGGGGACGGGTAACGGGTTGTTACGTGTCTCACTTTCACCCTCCGTGGATTTATGGGCCTGCCCGTCACGGTGTGAAAAGGGGCCCTGCCGATCAGAGGTGTCTCCTCGTGGGGAGAACAGTCCCTGCCTGTGTGTTCTCTAGAACGCAGGCTCCGAATCTCAGGGACTGAGCCCAAAAGACTCAGAATAGGATTTTTTAGTCAAAACGCATACAGTGATGGAAACCGAATGGCCCAAGGAGGCCCCTTCTACCTCAGATAGGTGCCACTCAGCACCTGCAGGTGACAGCCAAGCAATCATTTATCACCCAGGCAGCAGGAGAAAACCCCAATTTAACAGAGTGTTGATAGCAAATAATTATTCACAAGAAGCCTTTCTGACAGTGACTCATTGGTTCTTATTTTAAAGACATAAAAACAGACTCTGTTTCTGAAGACCTGTTGTCACCTGCCCGGGTCCTTATGGCATCATTTAGGCATGCGTTTTATTGCAGCCTACGATCTCCCCTAAATCATTACCGCAGCGGCCGGCTGGCCCGCTCCCCGGGCGCCACACAGCACGGCGAGGAAGCGCACCATCCTGGCGAGGGCATGCTGACGTTTTCCCCGGCGACCCCCTTGCATGTGTATTTGAAAAACAAGGACTGTGCACGCTGAATCAGTTTGTTGTTAGAAAGCGATGCAGCGTAGGAGAGTGTGAGCGGGCAAAGAGACGCGCTGACTCCCTAGTCCCACTAACTGGGGAAGTGTGATGGTGCTAGCCCTGCACGTTTATCCCTAAGAAGCTGCAGGAGCCCCATCTTCTCCGTCAGTGGAAATACACATACATGTCTCACACGAACATGCGTTCAGGCATTCACCGATTGAAGTTGGTTAACAAACACCTCGTCTGAAAGAGCAGGGCACATGATCCCTGGGAGAGGAGCGATGTTCAGATTTCTTGGCATTCTGAGAGAAAAGCTCCACGCCCAGTTCGACGGTGGCTATTTTTGGTGGTTATAAAAAGTGGGATTTTCTTTCTCATGTCCCTTCGTGAAGGAAGGTCTGGCTAATACGCCTACATTGCTTTTGCACTGATCTGTCAGGTGAAAATTTGGATGAATCATTGAAAAGCATAATGAACTAATTGTGCATCCACTTGATTTTATTTTATTTTATTTTTTTTGCTATGACCATTTTTCTCTCCCACTCTCAGGTTGGGGTGTGTCCTAGGTCCTGGTCCTTGTCCCCCTGCACCCCGTTAGGGATTAGGGGTGCAGAGAGCAGTACTGCCTGCCACAAGATGGTGCTCTGCAGCTCAGGGTCCCCGAGTTTTACCAAATTCGAATGCAATTCTCCTGGATAATCGGGGTGACGTGACATACCCCATTTGGGAGTCTTTCTTATGGATGTTCTAGGTCCAAGGCCCTGGGCTGTACAGGCCAATGTTCCCGACACTAGTAATCATCAGCGATGTCCCATGTAAGACATGAATCTCTAAACAGGGGTCCTCAAACTTTTTAAACAGGGGGCCAGTTCACTGTCCCTCAGACCATTGGAGGGCCCGACTATAGTTTAAAAAAAACAACTATGAACAAATTCCTATGCACACTGCGGGCCCGGGACGCGTCGGCTGCTAAGCAGGACAGGCAGCGGCACCCAGTGGGCCAGATCAATGTCCTCGGCGGGCCGCATGTGGCCCGCGGGCCGTAGTTTGAGGACGCCTGCTAAGACAATGGCTTCAAGGGCTGATACACACTTTCTCCCGAACCCTGGGCTGTTGCCTCTGGGTGGTTTAATCAGTGGAAAGCAAGAGGCCGCTTCCTCCTAAGACTGGCTCCACCTGGCTTTTCGTTGCCTACTCACTTGGGAGCAAGGGCGACGTTCGTTAGGACAACTTTTGCTCCGAATGACATACCAGCCTTGGAATCAAAATAGGAAGCGTCTGGGTGAACTTGGGCGTTGGTGGTTCACACTCAGATGGCTCCCACTCTTCCTCACAGTCATCCCCCTCCCGTTCCCCCCCCCCCCCAGGAGCAGCTGCACCCAGAGCTAAGCCCGAGAGAGGCGGTCCAGCCCAGTCCAGGCACATGTTGCTTAGCAACGTGCAGGCAGATGATGCTGACAAGTGGGGAGAGGGCTGCAGGCCGGTGCCCACGGAGGATGCTCATCCCCTGCCTGGAGGAGGAAGCAGGCCGGCCGGCGCTGCTCTTCCAGCGATGATGTGGGCCTCTTCACTCATCATCCCCTTTATGAGGGGCCGGAGGGGGAGCCGTCCACGGTGCATGGTTGCGATCCCTCGGGGGTAAATTTTTAGCTGCAGAATTTATGAGTTGCACATTTATTTGATTTGGCTTTTGGTTAATTTTTTTTCCCTCCTCTTGTCAACCTGACGATACGAGGGCAGATGGATGTAGTCCCTGTAGAAGAGGCCGTAAATGGTGCTCGTGTGGCCACTTTATGGGGGGCTCCTAGGCGCTCCCTGTCCCCTCCCTCTCTCCTGCCGCCCCCTCTACTCCCTCCGTCCTGTTCAGCAAGGCTCATGCACCAGAACACGCCACTCCAAACAAACAAACCCAGAAGTAAGGATGGAAGCGAGTCTCATTAACATTACCTATCAAATCCCTACGCACAGGACCCCAAACGGCCCCCTGGGCCTCCCGGTAATTTCTGGGAAGCACGTTACAAAGAGATCTGTGGGTGTGCTTGTGGGCATCCTTGGCAGGGTCGGGGAGCTATGCTTATACGCCAATCATTCTCCTTGACAGGACCTTGCACGGGCCCGGGGGTGGCTCTCCTCACAGGGAGAAGACATATGGTCCCCGTTTTCCGGCAGATGCCAGGAGTCCTGAGAAGTGATGTGAGGAGGATCTGGATTATTGTTATTTTTTTCCTTTAACTGACATGGAGGCACGGGACCTTCTGTCACCTTACTGTCTGTTTGGTCCTTCTGATCACCCGGTGGCAGGAGGACACAGTGACCCACTTTTCAAAGAATGCTAAATACCATCAACGGCAATGTCTACGCCAGAAAAGGTCCAAAGAATGGATAGTTGATCTAAATTCTCAAAAATCATACAGTGTTGCCTGGCTGGTGTGGCTCAGTGGTTGAGTGTTGACCCATGAACCAGGAGGTGACGGTTGGATTCCCGGTCAGGGCACAGGCCCAAGTTGCAGGCTCCATCCCCATTAGGGGGCGTGAAGGAGGCAGCTGATCAATGATTGATTCTCTCTCATCATTGATGTTTCTCTCCCTCTTCCTTCCTCTCTGAAATCAAGAAAAATGTATTTAAAAAAAAATCATACAGTGTTGGATGTATTCCTCATGACCTACGTACTGTGTTCAACGTTGGGGTTAAACGCCGACAGGGTAAGACAGTGAACTCTGCAGTGACCTTCCTATGGCTCATATGTTGTTTATTCTGGGGAATGTCCAGTTAATGCTTCATCACCAAAGAGCTCCTTCTGTGGGGATTTGTCCACACGGCCCTCCGTCTGCCCTGACAAAGATGTGGTCGTCGGGTCCGAAGGAAAAACGTGTCACCAAGGCAGGGAGGTGATCCGGCGGCTCGTGGGAGGCTCTTTATTATTTCTCTGAAGGAGTCACATGGAGCGATTCGCGCAGAATTGCATTTCCGAGAGGGGTGCTTATGGGCCACTGGGGGGCAAGACTCGACGCTGGTCCCAGCTTGGAGGACACATTCTGGGGTGTCCCTGCTGGATTCGATGTGGGAGGAAAGCAGGCAGGAGACACAGCGAGGCGCTTGGTAATCATTTATTGGTCTCGGAGAGGGCCCCGAAGGTCCTTGAGTTATAATAGAGAAGGCGGCTGTAAACCAGGCCACCGCACAGGAGCCCCCCGGCCCTGCAGACGTCTGTGAAGGAGCTGCCACGTCCAGGCCCTCCTCCCGGTTTGCGAGCCGAAAGGAAACAGTGGACACCACGATGCCTGGGTTTCCTTCCCCTCCTCCTCGCTAGCACTGGAGCCAGACCCACGGCTTAGCTCCTGCGAGCCTGCGTGCTTGGAGCGACGGGGGTGACATTTTGTCAAGGGTGGGGTTCCGAGGGCTTTTGTACGCTCGGCTGGTGGATGTGTTCACTGACTCTGGCAGACAAGGTTTAAAAAGAATTTTATTGAACGTATCTATTCAAGCCAACGATCCACACCCCGGTCCTTCCTTCTTCCCACGGCCAGCTCCACCCTCTGTCTCCACCTGCTCCCTTTCGAGCCAATGCTCCCCATCCAGTCGTCTCACAGCGCTGCCCCGACGTCTTCATCCCTGGCCTCCCCTCTACCCAACTCACATCCCTTTCTCCTTCTGTGGTTTCAATGCTTGCCCTCGCCTCCCTTCTCCAGCTCTAGCGAGAAGGAAAGATGGGCCTGGGTTTGGGACCGTTGGGCTCAGTGGAAAGAGTGTCAACCTGCAGACTGAAGGGTCCCGAGTTCGATCCCGGTCAAGGGCATGTACCTGGGTTGCAGGCTCCATCTCCGGCTGTGTGCGAAGGCAACCAATCGATGTTTGTTTCTCTCTGTCTCCCTCCCTTTCACTCTCTCTAAAAATCAATGGGAAAATATCCTCAGGTGAGGATTAACAAAAATAAATAAAAGAAAATAATTTGTAATAAGGGAAGAGGTGGCGGCAGAGGCGTCCACGGTGTTAGAAGGCGGGAGGTTGGTTCAGGTGCCCTCCCGGCCCAGGCCTGCCTGTGATTGGAACCAGCAGCTCTTTACCCTCCTTGGTTGGGCCAAACCGGACAGGACGTGGCTTCCGCAGATGAGCAGGTGGGAGAGAGAATTTGCGAACTGATTTTGAGCCTCTTCCAAGTCTCCCGAACGAGCGGGGCTCCTCACATTTGCCTTGTCCTAGGTTTCGAGCAGGAAGGAGCGGCTCCCGCAGCCACGGCTGGTAAGGGCGTCGGGGCCCTTGCTGTGCGCGTGCTGCTCTCCGCCGGGCTTCCCGGGGCCACGTGGGGTGCAGGTCCAGCGGAGGGCACGGTTCCGTGTGTGGTTTCACACGTGCAGCCACAGGTCCAGAGAGGAGTCAGAACTGGGAAATGCCATTGAAACTTCCATTTTCTAACTATGTTAGGGTTTCCGGTTCGAGGGAGTTTTTATACTGGCTTTTTGCTTTGCTTCTTTAACTGCAACTCGGTTTGCTTTTTCAAAAAGAGCAAGTGCTGTTCCGTTTAAATGAATTATTTAATTACCCACTGGAATTTATTGCAATGACAAGCTTCATCTAAGAAATGGCAGCAGGCCTGGCGGGGGCTCAGCTGGATGGAGCATCATCTGTGCACCAAGAGGTTGTGGGCTCAGTTCCCCGTTGGGGCACATACCTAGGTTGCAGGTTTGATCCCCAGGTGGGGCATGTAGAGGAGGCAACCGATCGATGTTTCTCTCTCTCCTTTTCTTCTTTCTCTCTCTCCTCCTTCCTCTCTAAAATCAGTAAACATATCCATGGGTGAGGATAACACAATAGCCATACATTTCAATCAAATTTGTAGTCTCACTGTCATTACTTGGTCCCTGTAGGCCAGTGGTCGGCAAACTGCGGCTCGCAAGCCACATGTGGCTCACGAGCCACATGAGGCTCGCGAGCCGCAGTTTGCCGCTCTGTTGACTAATGAGTTTGACCACCACTGCTGTAGGCCAATGGAGGCTGCATTTCACCACCATATACATTGCAGCATGGAAGGGTTTGAAGGATTGCTTTGTTTGCCGCTTAATTATGTTATTTTACTGTTCCCGAAAACCTGACACAAAGCAAATTTACATGACTGTGCTCCTAATTAGCCAATAATCCTCGAGGATTTGACTGATACATACCCACAGCAATTTCCTTCCTCGCTGAGTATGAATTTCCTGACGTCAGGTTTAGACAACGGTACGAGGGCAGAAGGCATCTTGGCGATGACAGCCCTCAACGTGCCTGTCTCGTGAGCCACGCGGTGCTAAAAGCCACATAATGACCTCAGCAGTACTATCTGGCGCATTATAGGAAATCGATAAGTACAGGGTGCAGCCGGCAAAGACGTGCTCGCTCTTCACATGATAGGAACTCTCATAGATGCTGCGTCTAGTTTTACATGCATCAGCGGCGCCTTTCCTTGCCTGTACTCCACCCCCGGCCACGTCTGCCTCACCCTTTGGTTGTGACCGTATCCACGTCACCCGACGGGGACCTACCTGGCCCCAGAGGCAGCCCATCAACACTGTGGATACTCGCCTTGCTCTGAACCCTTTGCCTCTCTGTACACGTGACTGTTGTCTCCCTGAAATGATGAGCCACCCCCACCCCCCCGCCCCCCACACTCCCTGCCGGGGTCGCTACCTATCTCTGTTCTCTTCTTTCTTCCCAGCAGAACCACGTTTTGTCACGTCTTTTTGGTCATACATGCGGGCGTGCTTTAGAAGGCAGGGCACACTTTCTTCCCGGAGGTAACTCAGGATTGGCTAAGCGAGTGCTGTGAGCCATCATTCCTAGCAAGACATTCATCCTACAGCCTAACACATAGTGACGTAGGTAGGAATGTGTATGTGCCTGTTTATATCTGCATCTAGACTCACATTCAGTTAAAACATGGGGAGGTGGGCCCAGGCCAGGGTGGCTCAGTGGTTGAGCATCAACACATGAACCATGGGGTCATGGTTTAATTCCTGGTCAGAGCACATGCCTGGGTTGCAGGCTCGATCTTCAGTAGAGGGTGTGCCGGAGGCAGCCAATCAATGATTCTCTCTCATCATTGATGGTTGTAACTCTCCCTCTCCCTTCCTCTCTGAAAAAAATAATTTTTTTAAAAGCATTAAAATAAGGGGGGGCAGTTGGGATCTACGCAATTGATTTCATTCATTTTCAGTTTGTGATATATGGTCTAAGGCAGACGTCCTCAAACTACGGCCCGCGGGCCACATGCGGCCCACCGAGGACATTCATCCGGCCCGCCGGGTGCCGCTGCCTGTCCTGCTTAGCAGCAGACGCGTCCCGGGCCCACAGTGCGCATAGGAATTTGTTCATAGTTTTTTTTAAACTATAGTCCGGCCCTCCAGCGGTCTGAGGGACAGTGAACTGGCCCCCTGTTTAAAAAGTTTGAGGACCCCTGGTCTAAGGCCATCCATGGTTGCTCCTTTCTCCTGGCTTGTGCTTGGCTTAGGCGAGGGCATGTGATACAATGCTGGCCAATGAGAAGCTGAGGCACTCCAAAGAAAGGTCTGAATGACTGGCAGGGAGACGGGAGGACAGTACCTGCTCCTTTCCTGCTGGACATCGGGCTGCCTGCCTGCGATGGCCGAGGCCGGGAGCAGAGCGAATCTGAGGACGGCAGAGGAGAAGCCGGAGGCCACCCGGGTCCTCCATGGTGGTCCCGAGTTGAGCAGGGCCCTTCCCAGCCACTGCAGGAATGGGCTGCATCTCCCTTGTCTAAGCCAGTTCAGCTGGAGTTTCTGTTACCTGCAGTCAAGAGCATCCTGACCAGTACATTTCTCCACAGGCTGGGGATGACACAGGCCGAGGGGGTGCGGGGAGTGAGGTCAGTGGACTAGGATCCTATTCCGATTAAAGGAACGGGATGAACTCTGAACCCCCTTTTGTCCTGTTAAGTGGACTGGACATTCGTGGCTTTGGTGGCCCGTGGGACTGGCTTGGGGACCCGATTCTGCAGACCTCTGGGGCTTGTCATCCGACCTTTGGGGTGTTGGCTGTTAGGGGGTGACCCGGAGGGTCTGCACCGTAGGGTCAGTTGTAATTTTGCTGAGCCTCCCAGTTGGACTCTGTCTGCATGAAATGGATTTGCTGGGCTCCTTCCCCACGGAACCGGGGTCACACCCAGCAGTGAGGGGCCCAGCGCCTCTCCCCTGCCTCTGTGGACCCAGACATTCTTGAAAACGACTCGGTGATGAAGCGTTACCGACCGCACCCCCGTGCCCACACCTCCACGCTCTAAGCTACTTGTTAAAGCTGGCAATAACTTGGGGGCTGGTGGCCATGCAACAGAATCCCGGGCAAAGGTGAGAGTGGAGTGTGGGGGCCGGCGGCCCAGGCCTCGCAGACGAAGGCGTTCCCCAGGGAACCTGTAAGGACATCAGCAACAGCGACCTAGGCCTTGTGTGAGGGCTTCCCCGGTGCAGACGCCACATGCTGACGAGGGCTGAGCGTCAGTGACAGGGTGGGGACCAGCTACGTCTGACTGTCCCAGACCCCAGACCCCAAGTTAGCTTGTTGGAGGTTATATCCTCTGAGGGGTGTGCGAAGGTCTGGGGGATGTCCCTGGAATGTCCAGGGTTTCCGACTGCCAGTCATTTCATCTCCACGTCTGGTGTGACGGCACCCTCAGGGGTGTGTGTGCTTTCCGCCTGGTCACTGAGCCGCATCTTTGCTCAGTGCAGTGTGGCAGCTACGTCGAGTTCCATGGAGCTGATTAACTCAGTGACATTGGGTTAAATGTCTAGACCAGGGGTCCTCAAACTTTTTAAACAGGGGGCCAGTTCACTGTCCCTCAGACCGTCGGAGGGCCGGACTATAGTTTTTTAAAAAAACTATGAACAAATTCCTATGCGCACTGCGGGCCCGGGACGCGTCGGCTGCTAAGCAGGACAGGCAGTGGCACTGGGCGGGCCGGATCAATGTCCTCGGTGGGCCGCATGTGGCCCGCGGGCCGTAGTTTGAGGACGCCTGGTCTAGGGCGTGAGGTGCTTGAGCAGGTTCCAAAAGACAGCAGTCAGAGGCCAAAGGGGGCAAAGAGAATCTCTTCGGCGACAGGCAGGCGGACACCGAGAGTGCGGACTCCATGCTTGAGTCAGGGCTCTGGCCAGTGGTCCGATCCCTGGCCTCATCCTCACAGCTTAGCGTCTGCTCAGAGTCAAGGTTGGAGCAGAGGCTGAGCATCAAGGAACAGCCGATCTTCACCGTGGACCCACCGGGGTCCCTGCCAAACTGCCTCCGAGTGCCGGCTCTACTGCTAAGGCTCTGTCGCCATAGTCACAGCGGAGATGACATATGTGTTGGCCAACTTCCCTTCAGTCCAGGCGTGTACTTCCTGGTATCCTTTTGCAGGAATGTGACAGAGACAGCACGAGGGCGGGGGGGGGGGGGTGGGGAGCAGGCCTCCGGGAGAGGGCGTGTCAGCGAGAAGAAGGAGCAGGGCCCCTGGGAGGTGCCCGGGAAGACCGCACGCAGAACCTTAGGGTGACGCCGAAGACCGGGGCAACGGGGTGAGGAGAGGCTGCCCTGTGGCCGCCAGAGGCAGAGGTATGTTCTTAGAGCAAGTTTTTCCTGCCTATCATCTGTGGCAGCTGCAGCTTCATGTCTGGAAGCGATCAATTTGCTTGAGCACAGAACTGTGTAAGGCGTGGGTGCCGTGGGCAGGGTCATGGAATTTAATTAGAAATTGGTTGCTTTTGAATAGCAATTGGCAATTGTTCTTCATAATGGTAACTCTTCCTCGAAGGGTCAAGCTCGCTCCCCAAAGCACAGATTCCCCGCAGGGCGTGCACACCCCGAGAATGCTTGTTCCCCGTCTGACCCAGACCCTGCGCCCGGGTGGTCCTGGTTGGTTTCCTGCAGGTGGCCTGTCTCCCCCCTCAGGGTGCCCCCCTGTGCGACGTGGTCAGCTGCGCGAGTCGCTTTCATTAAGCCCCGATCCTGATGATCTGAGGTTTGTTGAAGTTTTTTTTTTTCCCCTCTTGTCTGTGTTTTGAAATTCCAGTGAAAAGCCAGGGTACCCCCTTGAGGGGTTACTGGTGCTGTGAAATGGTTTGCTTCGGGGAATCTCATTGCATTTCTTCATCTTTCAAAACGGGATCGCCGGGATCCAGCGTCGATAACAGCTGAATGTAAAGTGTTTTGCGAGCACTTCAGCCGATACGCAGAAGCGTGTGTGTGTGAAAAGCCGGGAGTCGGCAGAGTTCTGAAGGTTCAACCACCGCCTCGTGTTTGGGGGCGTCTTGCTTTCGGCCTCGCAGGCGATGGTCCCAGCTCGGGTGCCTCTTCTCCAGGGCTAAGGGGCAGGTGTGTTTAGGGCAGGAGAGGCTCATGGAGTTTTTTTTTTTTTTAATATTTTTTATTGATTTTTTACAGAGAGGAAGGGAGAGGGATAGAGAGTTAGAAACATCGATGAGAGAGAAACACCCATCAGCTGCCTCCTGCACCCCCCCCCCCCACTGGGGACGTGCCCGCAACCAAGGTACATGCCCTTGACCGGAATCGAACCTGGGACCCTTCAGTCCGCAGGCCGATGCTCTATCCACTGAGCCAAACCGGTTTTGGCAACTCATGGAGTTTTTTAAAAAATTAAATTTTTGGAGGTGCCATTCATGAATAACACTCTATCCATTCCAGGTGTACAACATGATGCTTTTACACATGCCTGGGGGTTCTAGAATCTTCCACGTGTTCAGGTTCTTAGGCGTGTGTTAAAAACAACTGCGGAGCCGACCGTTGAGACAGAAGCGGCTGCCCTTCCGTGCCGGCATCAGGGCTCCTGACAACCGGACATCCTGGGACCCCAGCGCCCTGGGCTCCAGCCTCGTCCAGGTTCCGGGCACCGCCAAGTGTCACCGCTGCCATTAGCAGCGCGAGCCGATTGCGGGAGAGAGCCGTGCCACAGAAGGAAACGTCAGAAATTAAAACTGGCCAAACAGCCGAAACCAGTTTGGCTCAGTGGATAGAGCGTCGGCCTGCGGACTGAAGGGTCTCAGGTTCGATTCCGGTCAAGGGCATGTACCTGGGTTGCGGGCACATCCCCAGTAGGGGGTGTGCAGGAGGCAGCTGATCGATGTTTCTCTCTCATCAATGTTTCTAGCTCTCTCTCCCTCTCCCTTCCTCTCTGTAAAATATCAATAAAATATATTTAAAAAAAAAAAAAAAAAAACTGGCCAAACAGTGGCCAGTGACGGGAATGGGGAGTGAGTTGTAATCTGGAGCTGAATTACTTATGAGCGCGGCCGGGGTTGTACCTGGACCCGGCAGGTGGTGAGATTCTGCTTCTGAAATGTCTCGAAAAGTGTGGGGGTGTCAGGCCCCCGTGAAACCCGCCAGGAGCTCGAAGGGCCCCTCCGATGCGCGTCTGCGGCCCCGCGTGGCTGGCGTGACACTCGGAGGCGAGGGGACCGGCCAGGCCGGCGGGCGCGGCTCAGAGGGAACTCTCCCTCGTACGCACCCCACCCGTTGTACAGGGACCGTCATTTTTCATGCAAAACTCAGGCCGACGGCGGGCGCAATGTCATCGCTTCTCAGCGTTGCCGTGCGGGGAGCACGTGAGCGCAGCTCTGTGATGATAATCAGGTAGTGAACTTGAAACCGCCCCTAATTAAACCGTCTGCCTCCCCCAGCACCTCCCCGCAATGATGTCAAGCCGGGTAGCAATTAGCCGCACCTCCGCGAACGTAAACACTGTTAGGAAATCATAGAAACTTAACCCGGTTTGCTTATTGAAAAATCTCCTCAAAAGGAATTAATTAGCTTCGCCTGTTTGGAATCGCACGTGATGGAATCATTCTGGAATCGTTCACTGCAATAACCTTCATTTATTTTTTTTCCTGCGGTTCCTACAAACAATCTCTCACGTGGCGGGGGGGGTGGGCGGCGAGGGGACACGTGGGCCCTGGGAGGGGCGATCCGGCACATTTTACTTCATCTTCGTTTGATTTCGGCGACAGGGCGGGATCTGGGACAGGGGTTTACTGAGTTCACCCAGTTTTAAGGTATTTCTCTCCAGAGGAAGGCATACACGGTCACCCGGAGGCTGCGTCTTCCTCTCTGCCGCCGGTGGGAGTGTGTCCAGCTCGTTTCAATGGGAAGTTCGGGCATCCGAGGAGCCTCACATTATCTTGCAAGACCCCGGCCCCAGCGGGGTGGCCCGGGAGCCGCCCCCGGGTTCAAGGACGCGGCCGATTCCAGAGAAAGACGCTGAGCAAACAAAACACACACTTATGTGTCTGAACTCGGGGATCTTCCCGCTGCCCGTGGGGAGCAGGAGAGGAAAGGGAGCCCCTTTGGACACCCAGCTTGCTTTCTTGGGCATTTTCCCGCAGAAACCTGGGGTCCTGGAGGCGGATGGTTTACCTGAGCATCGGCTGCACAGCCCATTTATGGTTATTGTGTCTCACAGGTTGATAGATTTTTATATTCTGTCCGAGTCGGGATCTTACACACCTGGTTTATTATTTAGTAATTTACAGTGCGGCCAGGCATGCTCGGCTTAATGTAGGATAAACTTATAAATCTATTGTTCTCCCGCTCGCCGGGGCTGGTGCGCAGTGAACTACGGAGCCGGATGCGTACATACATTTCAGCTCGGCGTCTTCCCTCTGATAGGGAAGCAGGCAATAGATAACACAGTGACAGTGGCCTCCCCGGGGACCGCGACATGTGAGAGCAACACCGCGTCAGGTTAGTAGGTCATTATTGTATGAGCCGCGATCCATTAATGGACTGCTACGCCCAGCTCCATCCGTGTCCGGTGATGGCCCGTGGCAGGAGGATTGTTATCGGAGCGCTCACTTTGCTCGCTCGCGATCGCCTTCTCAGTCCCTCTGATAAAAATGTGCACAGGTGTATATTAATAGGGGGCCTCCTTGGGAAAAGGTACGCTCCCGGCTGCTCCGCCCCCCATTTCTGCAAATGCCTCTCTGTGGACGCTGCTCGAGGAGTCTTCTGAGGGAATGGCCTTCTGAACCGGGTATTTTCAGATGTTTTACAAAGTGCGCAGCCAGACGCATCCAGCTCATTGATGCGAAAGACTCTGCTGGGGGTGTGTTTGCTGGTTCTGTGCAAGGAAGAAACCATGGGAGGGGGTGGAGATGGTGAAGAGAAGGCCTCCCCGCCACCTCCACCTCCACCTCCACCTCCCTCCACCGCAATCTTCAGAGGCCAGGACATGCGTGTAAAACATGAAACCCACCATCCCTGAAACTATACCAAAGGAGGGGTGACTGCGCGGCATCGTATAAATTTTACCGTCCGTACAACACACGCGAAAAGCACACTGTGCACGTGGGCCTTCAGATGAAAGAGGCATTTTTAGGAAGAGCAGAAGGAATCCCTGTTCTGAGGGACCATGTCGAGAAGTTCAGCTGAGTGCTGGGCCCCGCAGTAGACTATTCCCACGTCGTGTGGGGACATCAAGGTCAGCACACACTTTGTTCCGTCCGTCCACGCCGCTTGGCCACTTTGCTTCAGGTGCATCTCCAAGCCGCCGGGGAAACGGGCACCGTGATGCTTAGGAACAATGAACGTGCGGGTAAGTCCCGACTGAGTCCGGCCCCACATCCCTGCGCTGGGTTAAGCAAATCGTTTTGGGAAATGCTCTGTGATGGCACGAATGTGAAAGGATAGCCATCACAAATACGGGGGAATCCTTTTAACCGGACAGATAGTCGGTGAGCCCATTGACGGTCCAGGGAGGCACATAGGAGGGACGCCGAGGAGCCAGCCTTGGTCTGGATTCAGACCTGGACCCCTGTGGCTGGAGTGGGCCGAGGAGGAGGAGGAGGAGGAGGGGGAGGAGTCGTCCTCCCGGCAGGCCCCGCCCACTGCCATAGTCCCCCCTTCAAGGTGGCAGTGGCGGCTAGGGCTGCTGGGAGAGACCACAACCTTGTCTGCTGAGATTCCACAGGGCTCCAGGCATGCCTGACAGGGCTGTTAACATGGGCTTTTAATGATATTATTGATACTAGAGGCAGGTGCATGAAATTTGTGCACGGGCAGGGTTCCTAGGCCTGGCTGGCAATCAGGGCCGATCAGGTTCCCCGCCTCCTCCTTCCCTCGTTCCCAGTGCCCTGCCGCGGCCGGTCACCTGCCATGTTCCGCACCGCTCCCTGGTGGTCAGCGCAGAGATCGAACTCCTGTTCTCCTGGCCGAACTCCTGAGGGGACACTTTGCATATTAGCCTTTTATATATATAGATAATTTTCTTGTTTGATAAAGCACCTATATGATGAAGTTAAGTACTGAATTAATACCCTAATCTATTCTAATCCAAATCCAAGTACGCATTCTTCAATGTGCATGTACAGGTATTTATACGTAAAGGTTTCACTCTCCAGCCCCCCACCCTCCTGGGAAGCCTGGACCTCCTGGAGGGTCCCTGTGGGGTCTCTGTGTCCACACTGACCTGGGCCCCAACCCTGGGGCCTCCTCACTGCACTGCCTGATGATGCAGCCACGGGTTTGAGTTTATCAAATGGACCGCACAGTGCTTTTCAGAAATGTGAAATATACTTTTAATCCTGGGCATCTTTGTCTCCCTTGTCTTTATTTTGAGATTACTGAAGCGAAAACCTATTATCTTATATTTATTATATTTATCTTAAATGCCTGAGATACTTTTCATCTAATGATTAATTCCTTATTTGCCTTCTTAGCTATAAAAACACTCAAGCCATTATGGTTTATTATGAAAGTTCAATTTATATTCACAATCTTTCATTAAAAATATGACAAGTGCGGGAGGAGGCACGCTCTTACTTTGTAATCACCATCTGTCGGGAAGCCTGAGCCCATTTAATTATTGGATAAAGGTAACTTTAGGAATAAAACCCTGGTCCTAGGAAAGAAACTGGTATGGATGGAAAGCTGATAAAGACTTATACTTTAATCATGAGTAAATTCTGCTAAGAGATAAGACAGAGACACTACCCACCTCCTGAAATGGCTAAAATGAAAAAAAATCTGACAATACCAAGTGTTGGCAAAGACATGGAGCAACCAGAACATTCGTATGTTGCTGGTGAGAATTAGAAATGGTCCGGCCACTTTGGAAAACAGCTCAGTCATGTCTTATCAAATTAAACATGCAACCCGGTAACTCCACTCCTAGGTATGTGCCCAAGAAAATGAAAACACACCTTCACACAATGGCTTGTACACAGGTGGTCATAGTAGCACAGTCACGCACGACACTCTAAACAACCAAATGTCTATCCAAAGGTGAGCGCGTCAACAAATTCCTGATAGCGCCACACCAAGAATGTTGTGCAACAATAAAAGTAAAAAATGTTGATACATTCACACTATAGATGAATATTAAAAATCTACAGTAAGTGAAAGAAGCCAGATACAAAAGAAAGCAAGCATATTGCATAATCTCTGATGTGAAATCATTTACACGGGATTCTGGGAAAGGAACGGGGTCAGAAAGCAGATCAGTAGTTGGCAGGAGCAGGGGCAGGGGGAGGAGGCTGCCAAAAGGCCTGAGGGACCTTTCTGGGCAGATCAAAACGTGGTTGCACGATGCTATACAGTTGCCCAAACTCATTCCACTGTACGCGTAGATTGGGTAATTGCAATACATATTAAACCAGGCTTCAACAGCTGGAAAAGTAGACAAGAATGATTATTTCCTTTCTTTAAAAATATGTCCTGACAGCCAGAGACACCCTGGGAAGGTGCTGAGCCTACCTAGGCACTAAGACGATGCTCAGACAAAGGAGTGGCGGGAGGAAATACATTATGACAGTGATTCATCGATTATCTTCCTTCTTTTTTTCTTTTTAAATATATTTTATTGATATTTTAAAGAGAGGAAGGGAGAGGGATAGAGAGCTAGAAACATCGATGAGAGAGAAACACCGATCAGCTGCCTCCTGCACACCTCCCACTGGGGATGTGCCCGCAACCAAGGTACATGCCCTTGACCGGAATCGAACCCGGGACCCTTCAGTCCACAGGCCGACGCTCTATCCACTGAGCCAAACTGGTTTCGGCATTATCTTCCTTCTTAAAGCACTGTTACAAAACATGTGACATCAGTAGAAAAGCATCACACCCGCCTTTTTACATCGTGGGAAAATAATAACGACGGCAGCGAACATTGTTGAGGACGTACTGTCCTTAAGACACTGTTGGAAGTGTGTTACATCTGTAATTGAGGTAGAATTGGCATACAACGAATCGCACATATTTAAAGTGTAAAATCTGATGAGATGTGACATATATGTTCCTGTGAAACCATCACCACAATCAAGATAACGCCAAGGTCATCCCCTCCATAATGCCCCTTTCTGATTCTTCCCTCCGTACCCGGAAACACTGACCTGCTTTTGGTCACATGTATCAGCTTGCATTTTCCAGAACTTAATGTCTGTGGAATCAGACCACCTGCACTCTTTCTTCTTTGCCTTCTTTTTTTTTTAATTTTAAAGAAGGAATTTAAAAAAAATATATATATACTATTGATTTCTTACAGAAAGGAAGGGAGAGGGGTAGAGAGCTAGAAACATCGATGAGAGAGAAACACCAATCAGCTGCCTCCTGCACACCTCCTACTGGGGATGTGCCCGCAACCAAGGTACATGCCCTTGACCGGAATCGAACCTGGGACCCTTCAGTCCGCAGGCCGACGCTCTCTCCACTGAGCCAAACAGATCAGGGGTTCTGTGCTTTCTTTTACCCGCATCATTATTTTGCCATTCCTCCACGTTGTGTGTGTATTGATACTTTCTTTTCTTTTAAAAGGTGATTTATTCATTTTGTTGCTGAATTGTTTTTCACTGAACGGATTTGCCACAATTTGTCTACTCATCTTAGGACGGAAATTTGGGTTGTTTTAAGATTTCTAAACTATTATAAACAAGCTGTTGCAAACACGTGTGTAAAAGTTTCATGTAGACACAGGCTTTCTTTTGGGCATTTAGGAGTGGAGTGGCTGGGACATACGCAGATGTGTTTTTTGAAGAAGCTGCCAAACTATTTTCTAACGTGTTTGGGACAGTTTTCTACCGAGTATGACACTTCCAGTTCCTCTAGACAGCCGTGGGCAAACTACGGCCCGAGGGCCGGATCCGGCTGTTCTATCCGGTTCTCTTACTCTCCCCTCCGCTCCTTTACTTGGAATTTATATTAGTTCACACAAACACTCCATCCATGCTTTTGTTCCGGCCCTCCGGTCCAGTTTAAGAACCCATGGTGGCCCTCAAGTCAAAAAGTTTGCCCACCCCTGCTCTAGCATCTAGCTTTGGTATGCTCAGTTTTCCTCTATTTTTTTTTTTTAATGTTTTTATTGATTTCAGAGAGAGAAAGGGAGAAGGAGAGAGAGGCAGAAACATCAGTGAGAGAAATATTGATTGGCTGCCTCCTGCACGCCCCCTACTGGGGATCGAGCCCACAACCTGGGCCTGTGCCCGCATGGGGAATCCAACCAGGACCTCTTGGCTCAGGGGTCCACGCTCCACCGCTGAGCCGCACCAGCCAGGCCAGCCAGGCTTACTTTCAGTTTTGAACAAGCTGCTCTGCACGTAGTAGTGTGTTATTGTGGTCTGAGCTTTCATTTCTCTAATGACCGGTGTGCGGATCCCCATCTTTCTGTGAGCCTATTTTTCGGAAGTGCACTTTTGAAGACGTGTCTCTTCAGATTTTTTGTCTGGTTTTAGAAATTGAGCTGATGTTTTCTTACTATTGAATTTTGAGAGTTCTTTATATTTTCCAGATATATGTAAAGAATGTGGTGTTTCTTTTTTCTAAATCAGATATATGCTTTGCAACTAACTTCTCGCAGCCTGTGGCTCGTCTTGTCACTTGCAGTATCTCTAAGAAATCTTTGTCTATAACTCAAGATCCCTGACATTTACTCGTGTGTTTGGTTCCAGATGTTCGTGGTTTTGGTCATTAACATTTAGGCTTTTTCTCCCTTTTGAGTAAATTTTTGTGTATAGTGCATATGGTTATCCTTCCTGCATTGATTGTTTGAGCACATTTGTAAAAAAATTAATCGTCCGCAGATGTGTGGCCCTGTTTCTGAACGCTGGGGCAGAAATCTACCTGTCACTCCTCTGTCAATACTATAGCCACTATCTTGGCTACTACAGCTTGCTAATAGCCCTTGAAATCAGGTAGTCCTCCAACTTTTCAAATTTGTTTTGGCTAGTCTAGATTTTATACATATTTTGGTTTGAGGACCTAATATTTTTCTAGCTGGTGAAGGTGACTTAATTAGACAACAGCCTAGGTCTGAACTCTGCATTCTCCATGTGGACTCTCAACCACCAGCACTCTCCAGTGTGCATTGTCTTAGGTGTCCCAGTTCCAAGAGAATTTTTGATGATGATCATGGTCATGATGATGATGGTGCTGGTGTTGATGGTGATGGTGATGGTGACAATGGTGATGATGATGGTGATGGTATGATGATGGTGATAGTGATGATGGTGACGGTGATGATGGTAATGTTGATGGTGGTGATGGTGATGATGGTGATGGTGATGATGGTGATGCTGATGATGATGATGCTGATAATGATGGTATTGATGGTGATGTTAATGATGGTGGTGATGTTAATGATGGTGGTGATGTTAATGATGGTGGTGATGGTGATAATGGTGATGGTATAATGATGGTGATGGTGGTGATGGTGGTGATGATAATTATGGTATTAATCGTGATGTTAATGATGGTGGTGATGGTATTGATGGAGATGTTAATGATGGTGGTGATGGTGACGGTGATGATCATTTTGTGGGTGTATTTGCAGACTCCTGGCCAGGAGAACATAGCTCTGTGAGGACGTGGCACGTGATTATAGAGCTTGTAGGTTCCCTCACAAGGCGGCAGAGACTCTTGCCGTCTTTGCCCTTCCTCCTGTAATTAATACCTCTTAAGTTTTTTGAAGAAATATAGTACAATCACCCTTTTGAACAGGGTTATAACAACATGATCTTTAGAAGTTAAAAAAAAAAAAACAGCTGGTTCCACTCGAATTCTAAATACATTAAACAAACTTTGAAGTAAATATTCTGAGTTTCTGTTTTCATAAATTACAGTGATAACATGTAAATTTCCCCATTCAGCTATCCTGACACAAGCCCTTTTATGCTTCCCTCCTCCAAACTGTGAACCTATAGAGATTCTTGCACATAAATTGTAAATATATTTCTCTTTAAAAGTAGAGGCAGCGCATGCATCCAGCTACATTGAGCGAAAGCAACCACGTGGCCCTGCGAATGTGCAATGCCTAATACGGCTCCAAAACAAATGTAGCCTCTTTCCACCCCCCTCTTCTTTTAAGAAAGCAACATTAACTGTTTCACAAAAAGTTATTTGTTTCCTCTGCAAGCCTAGGGAGGGAGCTTTGGGGGATTAAGGATACATTTCACCTATAGGTTATATGAGCTTTTGTAATTTGTTTTCATACAAAATAAACCGCAAAGCTCTTGCTAATGTACAATTGTGCAGAGTTTTGTGGGAATATTTCAAAAGCAATGTGCATTTTCCCCTGATTATTTCCCCAGATCCTTGGGGATACAATCCAATAGGCATGTATTCCCGTAGGAAAATAGGTTTCATTTATAAACTTTTTTCCCCCCCTGCATAATGAAAACAGTCTTGGCTGAGCATACTGTTCTGGTCAAATGATGTGGCCGAATTCTGCAAAAACGATGAGGGGGTGACAGACGAAGCGCCGCTGGGCCCGGGGGACTCATGGGGGAGGGGAAGGCGACTTCCTCACAGACTTCTCGCCCTGCGGTTCGTTCCACATTATACCAATATTTAAATCCGTGAGTATTTAAGATCGAGCGCACAACATATAAAGATACATAAAGTTGCAGCGAGCAGAGCCTAATAGGTTTTCTAGGCTCTAGAGAGATACAAAAAGACACAAATATAGATAAATGATCAAAAAACGAATAATTGGTCTAACAGCCCTTCTGGCTGCTAGCATTTAACATATATTCCTCTTGCTCCAGGTACGCGTGGCTCTAGAATGTAAAAAGTAATTGCATTTTCCATCCTTCTTCCCTCTTCACCATACAAGCACCTCTAGAAACCTACTTGTAGAATATTATGTAGGTTTCTCTGCTTCATTTAGCTCCTTTTCTCTTAGGGAAACACATTATGACTTTGTACAAGCCTTGATCGATTTCTTAAGAGGCCTTATCTGATTGCTTTTATATTCTATTGATTTTTCTGAATTAAGTTTTATGGCCCTCAATTATTTTCCTGTATGGTTGTTCACATCTACGTATGGTGTGCCGTATAATTACAGTGGCATGATTATGTTCTAGCTGATAATCCCGTTTTAATATACGGTGCTCTCCCTTTTTATGGAGATTATCTTCCATATGCAGACCGATCTGTTGAATTCCGCGCAATGCAGATAAACCCAAAATCACAGAAGCCCTTGCTCGCTGTAGAGGCCACGATCCCGCGCTTTGTGACATCTTGACAGAAAGCGTTTATTGCAAAGTGTTGTGATCATCGGCTTCATTAGGAAAGCGTTTAACAATCATCGGAGATGATTTTTACAAACCTGCTGTTCTGCTGACTGGGGGATACCACTATCACAGCACAATTAAGTTTCAAATGGGTTTTGAACACTGATGGCTAATATAATTCAGCCCTCGCAGTAGACTGTTGCATTATACAATCATTTATCATCTGAGGGAAATTCTGACAGTGCTCGAACGCCGGGGCCTCGATTACACTGTCTCCTCTCGCACGGTCCTCGGGAAGCAAGCACAGCCTCCTCCAGGTGATGTCTGGAGAAGAAGTTAAGACAAAAACAATTGGCGAAGGAGAAGTTTAATCAATTTATTAAGCGAGTCGAGCGCTGGGAGATATTTTTCTTATATAGTACATGTCTATCAAAGCTGCCATAAGTGACAATTCAAATGCCGAAATGCTTTATGGCAAATGGATGGCTGCTATTGTTCTAGGCGCTTGGAACCCTTTATGAATATAAATGTGTGGGAAGAGGCATCGCAGGGTCGGTTTGCCCTCCTAAAATAATTTATATTCCGCACGGCGCCCGGCTGACTGATTTCTTCCGAACATTACAAAGTGGTTGTGTTATTTCAGAGTGCTGAAATTTGTGTTATTATTTTTTACATAAGAGAAGTCTTTTGATCTGCATTTATTAAGGAGTAAGAGGTGCCCCAGCCTAACCTAACCTGACGTAAATGCTGCAATGTGTTCATTTCCTTCCACTACAAATTCAATACATTCATATTCAGAATCCTTTATCTAATAGTGCTTATTCGATTGTTTTGGCTACAGCTGCAAAGCAATATATCACCGGAAAATAATAGGTATGTCTTTCTCAGACGATGATGTGATTTGCTTTAGCAGCGCTCGCATGGAAATCTGTGCCATTTATTAATAAAAGACTCTGTTAGATGAACTAACCTGCTTGACAGTCCTGAGAACAAAAGAGCTAATTTCTCTTTTGTTTGTTAGAAACACTTGGGCGCTGTAATAGGGTTGCCGAGGGTCAGGGCGTGCGGAGGCCTCGAGCTGCTTCCTGCTTAATGATTTGTTTTACGGCATCTGATACATTTTCAAACGCTCATCAGCATAGTCCTGATAAGGGATGCAAACACCGATGATCTCTAGTTTAAGATGCGATCACGGTTTTTATTACTGAGTCAATGGTCCAACCTCTTTTTCTAATTTTTAACAAGAAGGACGCGGAGCACCAGCGTGCAGAGACTTGCCCGGCGTGCGAGGCCTCACCAAGTCTCTGCGTTTGCGGTTTGTAGCTAAACAGGTGCAGGTTAGTGGCTGCGTGGCTCCGTCCGTCCTGTGCAAATATCTAAGCAGCCTCGTGCAGAGGCGATATAGCGCTCGATTACCTTCCGGGGGGAATAAAAGAGGTGTTAATTCTGTCCTGTGAGCAGAGTGCCTCTTTGTAAAGAGACTTTCTTCCTGACTTGGTGGGGTGGGGAGAAGCCACATGGACTCCCAGTAGGGGTTGTTTTAAGCGCTTTCCAGTGCATCCCGTCTCGGGGGCCACAGCCTGGCTGGCGGTGAGGAGTCTCCTGGTGGGACACGCCCAGGGCCCAGCGTGGCCCTGGCTGCTCACTTCCTGGACTGATGGTATAATGACTTCATTCTCATTTGCTGGTGACAGAGGAGGTCCCTACTGATAGATCACTTCAAAAAATTGTTTTATCGATTTCGGAGTGGAAGGGAGAGGCACAGAGAGAGAGAAACATCCATGATGAAAGAGAATCATTGATCGGCTGCCTCCTACATGCCTCCCACCGGGGATCAAGCCCGCAACCCGGGCGTGTGCCCTGACCGGGAGTCAAACCGTGACCTCCTGGTTCAGAGGTCGATGCTCAACCACTGAGCCACACCGGCCGAGCTGATAGAGCAGTTCTAAGCTGGCTCTCAGCGCTGGGTGCCTGGCGGGGTGTGACGTGTGCGGCGTCTGAGCACAGAGCCCCCTCCTCTCCCGGGGTCATCCCATCCGCTACCCAGCAAGGCCCTTCCTGTGGCGGGAACTTTAAGGGGATGCTCAGTGAAACTCCACTGCGGAAACGTTATAGCCTAACGCCTCAGAAGCAGAGGAACTCATTTCCTGGGTGAGGCTTGGACACCAGGCCGCAGGCCTCCTTCCTGGGCAGCGCTCCTGGCTCCCAGCGGCCAGTGACAGCAGGAGCGGCCTCCCAGGGAAACTGAGCCAGCGGTGCTAGCGTCAGTCACACCGAGGCGCACACCGCTCACACAATACTAAAGAAGGGACATGGGTGCTGGGAAGTGTCCCCTTTCCATCAACAGCCGTGTGATTCTTTACAGACGTCCGAACGTCTTGCTTCGCTGAACTCCCCAGGACAGCGCGGAGAGGGGATCGCGTGCCCACACGGGGATGCAGGCCCTTGGGGGTGTGCTGAGTGCCCCCCGGAACCAGGAGCCGGCACGGCGTCTGAGTGTGTGCCCGGCATGCGCATGGCCACAGCAAGCATAATGTTTTTGGTTTTCTTGGGATGAATATTGGGTTTCCTCACTTCTCATGCGCATGATGGAAGGTGATGCGATCTGATTCACTTTTCTTAAAGGCCGTGTCGTCCATGGGGATTTTTTTTTTTAAAAAAATATTTTATTGATTTTTTACAGAGAGGAAGGGAGAGGGATAGAGAGCTAGAAACATCGATGAGAGAGAAACATCGATCAGCTGCCTCCTGCACACCCCCTACTGGGGATGTGCCTGCAACCAAGGTACATGCCCTTGACCGGAATCGAACCCGGGACCTTTCAGTCCGCAGGCTGACGCTCTATCCACTGAGCCAAACCAGCTAGGGCGTCCATGGGGATTTTGATCGGTGAACCCCCAAAAACAGCCGAGCGCCTCGGGCCACGTGGGGAGTGATGGGCTAAGGGGACTGTGGCTTTGGATTTGTTTCCTCCAGGGTCTGGGCATGTAATGCTGTGGGTGAGTGTGTGCGTCTTCAGTGTGCAACAATCGTGCAGCTCATCACACAGAGGTGTCAAGCAAGAAGCTCCCCGAAGACCGTTGCTCCCTGTACCCTGTTTCCCCCCTACCCCCCAATACTCTGGAGATATTTGTGAGGGAAGGAGGGGGAGGGGCTTGAGTGCGGGCTGGGAGTGACAGGAACCAATTCCAGCATGTTATCGTTACAAGAGTTTCACCAAAAGGTTGGTGAAGCTTAGGCAGCTCAACAAGAGTGAGCCACATATGTGATTACCTGTTGGAACGGCTAAACGGCACTTCCCCCAAACCTGAATAGGATTGTCTGCTGCCAGACAGCTCAGGGCATTTTATTGCCTCCTGTTGGCCAAACACCTGAACAGCTGTAGGCTGTTCCCCAAACTGACAATGCTTCTGTAACCCTACCCTTTGAAGTGTATATCTCCACCTTGCCTTGGGACAAATTGTGTTAATAAAAAGCAGGGGTCCTGAGTCGAGGAAGGAGTCTTTAGCTCCTTTAGCTGAACCTCCTCTGACCCCCAATGCCTTTCAAAATTATCTTTCGTCCTTGGACTCCTTCTTAATCATCTACGCATCAGCCCTTTTCTCCAGAATGCTGAACCCTTTGTAAGGATGGGAGGGTCTCAGAACTGAGCGGCCACAGGTCACCCCAGCTGGTCTCCGGAAAGACCCCATGGCACCAAAGAGATGGAGCTTAATAGCATCTGAAGGGGACAGGACTGGTGTCACCATGGCCCCTCCGTGAACACATCTGCATGTTGGCAAGGGGACATCTGACTGGCTGATGCAGTGGGTTCACCCGTGGGGCTCTGACCAGGGAGGAAGCTGGTTGTGGCTGCTGGCTCTAAGGGGTCCCCAGCAGAGTCGTGCAGGGGGAGGGAGTCCCCAGAATTCCACGGAGTCCTGTGGTGGGGGGCCCTCCCCGAGGTCTGCCGCTCTCTCTGTGTAGTCATCCGCCATGAACAGTCCCTGGGGGACAGGCGGGGGGGGGGGGGAGGGGGGTTGGTGCCTCCCAGCAAAGCTATGCTGAGAGGCTGGACTGTGGTCCAGAAGGGGGAACACTCACATACCTGAAATAAATGAAATGGGGCTTTGGCTCACATTTGTGGTGGAGAATATTTTATTACTAGATCAGTTCTTTTCAAAAACACATGTGTTGGAGGTCCTGCTTGAATTAATCTATGTGTGTGTTTCCTTTTTGAAATATGTATTGCGGGTGATTGGTAAAAACTCGTATTTTAATTACTTGTGTCATAAAATGAGTATACATTGTTATAGCAATTAGTGTTTTATGCAAATCTGTCAAATCATAAATTATGGAGACTGTACCGTCATCTTTGGAAGAAGCACTTGATTTATACGCGTTGGTGTTGCGAACCAGAGACTCCGATGAGGGTGCCCTTATTTTCTCATTTAAAAATAAATCGTGAAGGCTGCCGCTTTAGGAAGCAAAAGTCACTCGTGTGTAAAGCATAGGATACCTTTTCAAGGGAATACACAGCGAAAGCGAAGCACTCCACACACATGAAAAGAACGTTTGAAAGAAATTAGAGCCCTAACCGGTTTGGCTCAGTGGATAGAGCGTCGGCCTGCGGACTGAAGGGTCCCAGGTTCGATTCCGGTCAAGGGCATGTACCTTGGTTGCAGGCACATCCTCAGTAGGGAGTGTGTAGGAGGCAGCTGATCGATGTTCCTCTCTCATCGATGTTTCTAACTCTATCCTTCTCTCTTCCTCTCTGTAAAAAAGCAATAAAATGTATTTTTTTTAAAAAAAGGTAAGACCATATTTAAAAAAAAAAAAGAAATTAGAGAAACGTATGGCGATGCCAAATGAAGCCTGATGACTATTGAAATATTCAGAGAGCAGCAGGTTCTTGCTTTTCCATCGATCAAAGCAAAAAAGATACCTGGACGGTCCTGGAAACCTCTCCCGGTCCTGACGAGGCTCTGTCCACCGCCCTGCTGCGAATGAGCAGCATCTCAGGGAGTGGATGGGCCAGAGGCCTTCTGTCCGTCTCCTGCTGCCGGGCCTCGGATCCTCCCAATTTGTCTCATAAACGATGCCGCGGAGGAGATCCGTGGGGTTCGTTTTTGCACGTAGTTGGTTCCTTCAGACAAATCTACAAGTGCCACCGCTGGCCCAGGAGGACAGCGTCCCCAGGTCCCGGTGCATTTTATCCCATCGCCTGTCATTTTCTAGCTGCGGACAAGGCCCGCAAGAGGGAGGACACGCGCTCCGCCCGCCGCAGGCCGCTTCCTGGTGTTGGCGTGGTGGCATTTCAGAGCCAGTGGGTTATTAAATTGTTGGTGTGTTTGCGTCTTCAAAAGTGCCTTCTTGCCCTAGCTGGTGTGGCTCAGTGGATAGAGCGTCTGCCTGCCGACTGGGGGTCCCAGGTTCGATTCCAGTCAAGGGCACATACCCAGGTGTCGGGCTCGATCCCCAGTAGGGGGCGTGCAGCAGGCAGCCAACCAATGGTTCTCTCTCATCATTGATGTTTCTATCTCTCTCTCCCTCTCCCTTCCTCTCTGAAATCAATAAAAATATATTTAAAAAACAAAAGTGTATCCTTTGGTAAAATGACCTTTGGCTGCAGTGTTTACCCAGGTGCTGTTGCAAGGGATTCTAGAACTCTCTAATTCTGTATTTTTAATAATAGTCTATATTTTGGTTTGCTGTCAGCTGGAGAATGTCTCTGAATATATTTTATTCTCTACGTTTCCTAAGTAATACCTTTTCTAATTACATGAACTTTTTGAGAAGTTTCCTGTATTGCTCCTATCCACACATTTCAGGAAGACTCTTTAAAAAATGTTTTTATTGATTTCAGAGAGCGGAAGGGAGAGGGGAAGAGGGATAGAAACATCAACGATGAGAGAACAATCATTCATCAGCTGCCTGCTGCATGCTCCCTACTGGGGACCAAGCCTGAAACCCAGGCATGTGCCCTGACCAGGAATCAAACCTGTGACCTCCTGATTCCTGGGTAGTCACTCAACCACCGAGCCACACTGGCTGGGCAAGACTTTTTTTTTTTTTTAAATATATTTTATTTATTTTTTACAGAGAGGAAGGGAGACGGATAGAGAGTTAGAAACATCGATGAGAGAGAAACATCGATCAGCTGCCTCCTGTACACCCCCTACTGGGGATGTGCCCGCAACCAAGGTACATGCCCTTGACCGGGATCGAACCTGGGACCCTTCAGTCCACAGGCCGACGCTCTATCCACTGAGCCAAACCGGTTAGGGCTGGGCAAGACTTTTTGTTACTGATTTCCAATAGGTCTTTACTGGTATGTGACCTGAATATAAGTTCCTTATCAAATATCTGACTTGCCAACATTTTCTCAATCTTTGGTTTGTGAATGCTCTCTTTAAAGGAGCAGGAATTTTTAATTTTGGTTAAATCTAATTTATTAGCATTTCATTTTATTGCTTGTGCCTTTTGTGTCCAAGCTATGGAATCCTGCCTACCGCAAGGTCTGATGAATTTTGTATTGATGTCTATCTATAATGCATTTTAAGCTCATTTTGTATGTGTCATGAAGTAAGAGCCTGCTGAACACACCCCGACCAGGGCCGGGGATCAAGCCTGCGACCGAGGTATGCGCTCCTCAGTGGAATGGAACCCAGGACCCTTCAGTCTGTGGGCCAGCGCTCCATCCACAGAGCCACACTGGCCAGGGCTCCAGAATGTCTGTGTAGCAACGATCCTCGCAGGACCATGTGCTGCCTGTCGCTCTGGGCCTTGATCTTCTTTGGTCTTGAATGGTCTCTGGTCTTTCCTTGACCTCATAACTTTGACACTTTGACACTTTTGAAGATGACAGACCATTTGTTCTGTAGAGTGTCTCTCCCCCCGCCCCAGCTGGATTGGTCTGAGTCTCCTTACGCTCGGATTCAGGGTCTGTGTCCGTCACAGGAGTACCGCTGTGTTCTCGGATCGTACCGGTGGCGTCCTTCTTGTCATCATTAATGATGCTTACTTGAATACCTGATGAAGGTGGTGCCTGCCGGTTTCCCTGCTATGCATTTACTATTTCCTGCTTTGTAGTGAATAAACATTATTTTGTGTGTGTGGGAGGCACTTTAAGGCTCTGGGTACCTTGTTCCTCATCAAGTGTTACAGGAATCACTTCCGGAGTGTCTGAAAGGACTCCTGGTTTCTTACTCCTCCTCATGGACCGTGATCTGTTATCCTCATGAGTCACTCAGTGCTCCAGTGGCCCCCCATCGGTGCAGGGGGAGCTCCCGGAAGCTGGCCTGGTGTCCGTTGGCATGGCCCACTCTTCTTCCAGCACTTCCTTGCTTTTTGGCGTAACAGATCTCTGATCTTCCTGTTCAAGACCTGGAATGTACCACTTTCCCAGGGACTTCTCGTTTCTTTTAGTGGAACGTGGTCTTTAGAAGCTAAGGTCTGTTGCTAGATGTGCTCAGAGCTGTTGGGACTCTGTTGACCCGCTCAAGCAGGGCTAGGTGACCAATACACATTGACAATGCATGTGCATATATATGTGTGCATGTGTGTGTGCTATGTGAGTACACACATTCATTCACATGCATATTTATTTTATCCACTTGGCTATCATCTCTCTCTCTCTATCTATCTATCTATCATCTATTTATCATGTATTTATCTATCATCTATCTATCCTATATTTATCTCTCTACCATCTATCTATCATTCTATCCTGTATTTATCTCCCATCTATTATCTTTCTATCATCTATTTGTCTATCTATCTATCTATCTATCTATCTATCTATCTATCATCTTATCATCTTCAGTTGCTTAACCCACTAAAAGTAACCGATGTCTCCCACCTTCACCCTCCCTCCCCTGCATGGAAGCACTCCCCACCCTGCCCCTGCTACAGTCAGGTCGCCCTCTGTAGCCCACCGCTGGTTCCCCTGCCCCCCACAAAGGCCTTCTTTGTTCTACCTAACACACCTGGGACTGAGTTATTCAGGAAGGGGGAGGCAGGCAGAAGCAGAGACACATTTGATTCTCCAATATTAAAAAAGTGATGCAGTCCACGAATAAACCCAGCTTAGGCACATGCGTTTTCTGAAGGCATCTTAGTGGGATAGTTATGCTAATATTTTGTTTAGGTTTTTTTTTTTTTGTTGTTGTTGTTGTTTGCATCTATATTTACAGGAACAGCCGCCCAGTAGTTTGTCTTTCTTTCAATGTCCTTGTCAGGTTTCAGCCTCAAGGCCAAAGGGTCTCATAAGAGGAGTTGGAAGGGTTTCGCCTTTTTTATAGTCTCTGAAATGCTTCTCTAAGATTGTTGTTGTTTTCTCCCAGAATATTGAGAAGAATTCATTAATGACATTCTCTGGGCCGGGAGATGTTTTTGTGGTGGGGGGAGGTTTAAATTACAAATTACATTTCTTTAATAAATGTGTGATTATTCATATTTTATTTCTCCTTTTACTAGTTTCCTAACTTGTGTTTTTGTAGGATTTTTTCTTTCATAATTTTAATTAATCTGCATAAAGTTATGTGTCATATCTTCTCATTCTCTTTTTAACATTTATGGCCTGTGTGGTAATGCCCCATATTAATTTTGATAATGTCTGCCTTCTTTCTCAAAAAATCCTTCTAATGAGTTGCTAGTTTTTTTAGATTTTTAAAAGAACCACTTTTAGCTTTGATTTTTCTCTCTTGTCCATTTGTTTTACATTTGAAGAATTATATTTTTCTTAATTTTACTTGGATTTAATTTACTCTTCTTTTTCTAACTTCCTAAGATGAATAATTCAATTTTTGACTTTAAGCCTTTTTATTCAGTACTTACATAAGCATTTAAGGCTATTAATTTCCCTCTAAGCATGCCTTTAGTTGCACCTCCTAAATCGTGTTGTATTGTATTTGTTATCCTTTATTACAAAGTATTTTATACCTTCCATTATAATTTGTTCTTTGGTACACTGGTGACTTAGAAGTGTATTGCAGCGTTTCCAAATATTTGCGGAATTTTGGGTTATATTTTTGTCATTTACTTGTAGGGCATTTCTTCTATAGTTGGAGGATATATGCTGAGTGATTTCAACCTTATAAACTTTGTTGAGAATTGCTTTCTGGTCCAGGAGATGGCCAATCACTATGTTGCTTATATGGGTCTCATCTGGAATTTTAGTTTTGAATACTGGTCTTTGCCTCTAAGGTTTTTTTGAGCAGGCTTTATCTTTTCCCATTATTTGCTGTGGGTCTTCCCCAATTTATCCTCCACGTTATTTATAGAATTTATGCGCTTTCCATGTGACTTTTACAGCTTCTAAATTGCATTTAAATTGGACGATTGAATTTTTAGTTTTTTGGTTTTTTTAAAATATCCTTTCATTCTCACGTCTGGTCCTCTTTCCATTTTTAATGCATCTCCCTTTCTTAGCCTGTTGTCTTATCTTGTATGTTCCTGAAAAGAAGATGAATAATTTTACTCTAGTTTTCCTCACTTTTTTTTATAAACTCTGTTCTGCACTCAATCAAAGAAACAGCGATCTCTTTGTGATTTATAAATATTAAAAAATAGAATATATGAAAGTGCTATAGATAGTAAAGCGCAGCGCAATTTTAAGGTGGTATTATTAGTCGCCATGGCGCTCTGCCCCGAATACCGGTTCTGAAGATCTAGTAGAATCATGGGAAACACAGCAAGGACATGAAGGCTGCAAATGATATATTGCCTCACATTTTCTCAGGCGCACCCGCGTGGCTTATAATAGTCCAGACGTTTATACATATTTGGGATTGAAACGGGGAGGACCTGCAAACCCAGGCTCGCACATCTGGTCTGGCGAGCGGACTGCAGCGGAGGGTGGCGCTGGTCACGCGGAGCGAGGCCGAGGCCGGGCACCCCGGGAACGAGGCTGGGCTCCCCGGGAATGCGCCTCGCCTGTTCCTTTTGCTGCTGCACTTTCCCGGGAAGGGCCCGATGCGGTTTCACTGTTTTTCTGAATAACAAATGCGCATGCACGGGCGGATGGCGCATCAGGGATGCCCACAGGTAACCGAGTGGCTTAAGCACGACAGGCTCTATCTCCTCGCCACACGGGGTGCTGAATGTGGGCCCCCCACTTACTGCTGGTCCCACTAATGCCACCAGAAAGCCGGAGTCTTTCTTGCTGCCCTCTATTGTTGACTCGCCTGCTGCTGGGCAGCTGGCAGAGGCTCAGGGGTCACTCCTGCTCCCCAGGAGGGGGTGTCTGGGGGGTGAGGGGGCTGTTCCAGCAATGACTGGCCTCTCTTCTCTGAAGACAAGATCTTTCTCGGTGCCCCTTCCTGTCCCCAGAAGATTGGGCCGCATCCTGTGCTTAAAAAAAAAAATGCCCAGTAAAGTCAGGGGCGTTGTCACCGAGGAAGAGCGAGGGGGAAGGGCTCCTGGTGGGGACGCAGCCTACAGATGAGGCTTGGACAAGGCCCTCTGGTTCCCAGCTGCCCACTTGCAGCCGTGGCTGAGCACTAAACCTGTAGCTTTATTGCGTGGCCAGTGGCCAGGGATTGTTGTGATCTATAAAGGGACGCTGGATGTGTCACGGCTCCTGAGCAAATGTCCGTGATGTCCAGGGCCGGCCCTGGTTAAGATTTATCCCGCCCACCCCCTGCTTGCCTACCTGACGTCTCTCTCTTCACTGCCTTTTTTTCAACCAGCGCACATGGAGATTTTAACCAATAATTCCCTTAAGATACGTCAGCGCTTTACAGCATAGCATCATTCCAATGTTTTTATTTATTTGTTAATTTATATATATTTGTTATTGATTTTAGAGAGCAGGGAAGGGAAAGAAACATCCATGAGAGAGAAACATCAATCAGTTGTCTTCTGCTGCCCCCCGCCTCCCCCACTGGGGACTGAGCCCCACAACCTGGGCATGTGCCCTGACCAGGAATTGAACGGGTGATCTCTTGGTTCATGGGTTGACCCTTAACCACGGAGCCACACCGGCCGGGCTCAATGTTATTTATTTTAATGGAAGATAAAGTTCTCCAGTTTCTCAATATTCAAAGGGGTCACTATCTAGGGTGGCATCTCAGGTGGGTGGAGTGGAGATTTGGGGGTTGTTACCCAATTCCAAGCGCAAGGCTGTCTCCTTCACTCAGATGCCTCCCCGGAAAGGACCGCCTGTGCTGAGTACTTTCCTGTGTGAAACACGGACTAGTCACCATGTAAGTGGTCTGAGGGCCCCGTTCGGGCATCCCCCCCAGGGCCCTGAGCCTCCACAGCGTTTGCAGCCATGGGCCAGTCATTTCTGGTGGCAGGTTTTTTTGTTTTTTGTTTTTGTTTTTGTTTTTGTTGTTTCTTATTTTTTATTTTACTGCAGTGGACTTTAATTTATTCATGGATCATTTGTCTCATTGGGCACAGTCTTTTTTTTATTTTTAAATATATTTTATTGATTTTTTACAGAGAAGAAGAGAGAGGGATAGAGAGTTAGAAACATCGATGAGAGAGAGACATCGATCAGCTGCCTCCTGCACACCCCCTACTGGGGCTGTGCCCGCAACCAAGGTACATGCCCTTGACCGGAATTGAACCGGGGACCCTTCAGTCCGCAGGCCGACGCTCTATCCACTGAGCCAAATCGGTTAGGGCGGGCACTGTCTTTCTCCAGAATTTGGACTGTGAGCAGCTGGAACAAGGGAAATATTTCTCCATCAAATAATTCAAAGACTTTTTTTTTTTTTTTTTTTTTTACCATCATCATCTGTGAGCTGACTTATTTCTTAACCCCTGAGAACCATCATCCACTGTTCCCTTTGTCCCCTGAATTCCAATCCCTGCACCCTGATGGAAAACATTTAAAGTAGACGAGACAATGGTTTCAACTGCATGTGTTTGTTGTTCTTAAACGATTGAACTGTTACACACTTACACACATATTTATAATTACATAGGCACATATCATACACAATTAGTTGTATTTATTAGTTGTGGGCAATCATCTTATAATTATATCTTTACAACTGGTCACTGACATGAGGCACAGATTACATGATTCCCTTTGAGCTGAGGTCCAATTCCGCTTGTCTGTCATAGGCCGGCCTTCAAAGCGATGGTTCTAAGGAGCGAAGCGCCTCAGCTGAAAAGAATTTGCTGAGGGGCAGGGGGCGGGGCCGTGCGGCGCACCCCTGCCTTTGGGAAGACCACCTGCCCGTGTCTTCAGAACGGCGTGGGTGGTGCCTCCTGCTCCTGGTTACCGCTTTCATCCTCGCCAGGGTCCCGTCCTTCCTCCCTCATCACTGTCAGCTCCTGGGCCACCTCCTGCATGCCGCGGTCCCCTGTGGTCCAGATGGAATTTGCCTTTCTTGGGGTTTGGTGTCTCTGTTGTATGAGACGGCGTTTTCTGCTTTGTCACAGTTATTACCATCTGTTACCCCCGGTTGAGTGGTAAGATTCTTGGAGATGGGAACAAAGTCTCCTGTCCCATCTGCGTCCCCTCCCAGCACCTGGCACAGGGACTGCTCGGCGAGGGGACAGCTGAAGGGACTCTAGGTGGCCCCGTGGTGCAGGCCCTGCCTCCGGGTGTCAGTGGAGAATCTCATAGGTGCATCACCCGGGCCCCTCCAAGAAGCCACCCCACCTGCCCACGCAGAGTTTACAAGTAGCAGAGGACCGCGGAGAAGCCGAGGCTGAGACGCATTCATCTTCCATCGGCACGTGTGAGGATAAGTTTCCATGGCCAACACGGGGATGCTCAGACCTGTCCCTGGCTGTGACGCTCTGGCCGGCAGCTGCCGTGGACATCGACTGCTCCGGCATCTCGGGAAACAAAGGGACGTGTCCAGTGTGGTTGAGCTCCTCGCCTGCGATCACTCACGGAGACACAACCCAGTGATCGCCGTGGCCCCGACACGCATGACACGCGTCAGGAAGACAACCACCGGCGGCGGGCGAGGACCACCGGTGGCCTTGGTGATTATTAACCGACGTCCGACGCACCTGAACAAGAAGAAGCCCCCAATTTGTCCTCCCTCCAGCCACCGGGCTGCAGTCTCATCACTCAGGCCTGTCCCGGGGAAGGACACCTCGGTGTGTCACTGCAGTGACATGGAGGCTCTCATTAGCGCAGGGTTGCCACCAGGCCTTCCAGGAGGGCCATCGCCTGTCTGTCACGCTCTTTTCTTTCTTCTGGCGCCTTTGATCATGGCCTGTGTCACCTGTCCCGGGAGGAGCAGGCGTTCTGATCGTTCCGCCTGCAGCGTGTCTGGCCGGGCGAGGGCCGGGCGGCCCCCACGGCCGCTCCTGGAGCAGCGGGTGCTCTTGTCCGTGCGGGGCTCTCCAGGATGAGTGGTGGGTCTGGAAATTGCAGTAATGACTCAGGCGGGGAAGTCCGTCTTGGCCCCGGCCCGCCGCGCTTTGGCCATGTGCTCTGTAACTTTAGAACTCCCCCCCCGCCCGAAGGAGCAGAATTATCTAAATTTCCGTTTGACATTTTCCTTTACAATTGTTTTGACATCTCCATTTATAAATTTCTTTCCTGGTTAAAGCTCGATCGGAAAAGCGAATTTCTAGACAAGTCCTGCCTGGCTCAAAGCCTGAGGGGTGGTGGTTGGCCTGTTTAATTGGGGAGCATCCGATCCAGTTACCATCGATCAGCGAGGACCGCCCGATGCGTGCTGCGTTCCAGAGGGCTCTCTCGCAGGCGCGCCAGCATCCTCCTCTCTGCGCCTTTCCCTGGGAGACTGGGTCAGGCCCGGCTCTGGCTCCAAGTCCGTGTGGTCCTAAGTCCCCGTCCCCTCGGCCCAGGCTCGGGGAAAACTTCTGTTTGTGCCATGAGCACTGCGTGCGGGGGAACTCGCTGAGCAAATCAGTGAGCTTCTGTGTAGGCCACGGACACCTGGGTTCCGATAACCCGCCAATCATTGATGTTCCCGACGTGCTGGCATCGCCCGGGCGACGGCTGGACTCTCTGGGGAGGCTGTTCTGCTTCCCGCGAAGCGCATTCTCCGCTGTGATGGCATCATTGCATCTCCTCAAAAGCCGTTTCTTTAAAAACGCACAGGATTAGCTACTTCCATAGGTACGGGCAGTTAGAGTTGAATTTGGGTTACCGTAACAAAACTATGTTTCTTGCAGGAATTTCAACAATAAAATGGATTCTTACAGCTCTAGGTGTATTTAGACTCAAGAAGGGCTAACACTTCTGACTTCCTGTCAACCCTAACGTGCAGACGTCGCCCGTTCTCCTTGCCAGCTTGCAAGTTTGCTGGCGACCACTCCTTTAAAGCACCCCTCCATGACCACCGCCGGCCGGAGCATCACAGCCGTGGACATGCCTGAGCATCCCCGTGTTGACCGTGGAAAATTATCCTCAAACGTGCAGATAGATGATCAATGCATCGCAGCCTCGGCTTCTCCGTGGTCCTCTGCTACTTGTAAACTCTGCGCGGGCAGGTGAGGTGGCTTCTTGGAGGGGCCCGGGTGACACACCTATGAGATTCTGTGCTTCCCAAGATTTCTTCCTTCGCCTCCTGCTCGTTGCTTTTCAGAGCAGCTTTATAATGAATTACGTCCCCTGATTAATAATATTGAGTCTTCACCTCACACAGGCAAGATGATCATGGGAGTGATCTCACTTAATTTTCCCCACAATCATGAATTGTTTTCTTATTTGTTGCAGTGGGAACAGTTGCGACCTAGTCTTAGGGCCGCCGTCCAGTGCACAGGCCAGAATTGTTCCCTGGAGTCACGTGCTGTCCACCAGGGCCCTGGCCAGTTCATCTTCTGACGGAGGCTTGTCCCCTTGGGCCCGCATCTCCCCGTTCTGCACCTCTAGCCTCTGGTGACCATCAGTTCCCCTCTCTCTACGACTTGAACCTTCTTAGATTCTTTTTTTTTTTTTTAATATATTTTATTGATTTTTTACAGAGAGGAATAGAGAGTTAGAAACATCGATGAGAGAGAAACATCGATCAGCTGCCTCCTGCACACCCGCCACTGGGGATGTGCCCGCAACCAAGGTACATGCCCTTGACTGGAATCGAACCTGGGACCCTTGAGTCCACAGGCCGACGCTCTATCCACTGAGCCAAACCGGTTAGGGCGATTCTTTTTTTTTTTTTTTTTAATATTTTATTGATTTTTTACAGAGAGGAAGGAAGAGGGATAGAGAGTTAGAAACATCGATGAGAGAGAAACATCCATCAGCTGCCTCTTGCACACCCCCTACTGGGGATGTGCCCGCAACGAAGTTACGTGCCCTTGACCGGAATCGAACCTGGGACCTTTCAGTCCGCAGGCTGACGCTCTATCCACTGAGCCAAACCGGTTTTGGCCCTTCTTAGATTCTTTGTGGGAGGACTGAACCTGGGGTCCCCGACACTGTCATCTTGGCGACTATGGAACCTCACGGCCCCCTTTTAAAGGCACATTTACACACACGGAGAGACACGTCTTTTAACTGTCCCTTTTGGCAAATGGGCCCACCCACGCCCTTCACCTCCGTGCCAGGCAGGAACATTCCCTCCCTTGTCTGTCTTGTCAGCTCCCCCACCTCCGCCAGCACCACTCTCAGCGCTCCTTGCCGCCTTGCATTCGTGGTGTCTGTCTCAGGACTTTCTGCAGATGAAATCACGTGATGTGAATCCTTCTGTGCCCGGCTCCTTGCCCTCAGCAGTAGCTCTGTGAGGTTTGTCCACGCTGCAGGATTAGGAGCTCCGTTTGTTCTGTGGCTACGTGATGTCCCGGATCATAAATCGCGTGCCCATCCTCTCAGGATAGAGAGTGGGGAGTTCTCCCATTTCAGTCACGGTGAGCAAAGCTACTATAAATATTCTTCTACACATTCTTTTTAAAGAGATTTAAAGTCTTTTATTACACCGTCACTATGAGAAGACAACTACCTGTGTGCGTGTACAAATATAACTACGCTGGAAATATAAGCTGCACATGACCGGAGAAAGTCCGTGTTTAAAGGAGAAGCAACAGCCCGGCCGGTGTGGCTCAGTGATACCTGACATGTACAGTCTGCATACCAAGCGCGAGGTCAAATAGAGACGGTTTCACGATGGAGAAGCGGAGAGTTCACCTTTTCTGTCTTCTTTCTGGAAAAACACCACCAGGGCCCACGCACGTCCATGTGCCTTGAACAGACGTGCAGGGCAGGCGTGCACTGGGCCTGCGACAGCGCCGCCAAAGCGTTTCCTGCGTGCCGTGCGGGGCTGCGGTTTTCATCTGCATTTCCCCAAGGCCAAACGGCGCCGGGCACCGTAACTGCCCCTGCGGGTTTGACTCGGTCAAATGCCTGTGGCCCATTTTTTCTTTGTACTGGTTGTGTGTTGTCTCATGATGGAGTTTGGAGCATCTTTTATTTATTCTTGAAGCAAGGCCATCATCAGACACATGATTTGGAAATGTTTTCTCCCCGTGTGCGGTTTGCGTGTTCACCGTCTTAGCGCCGTCGCTCACGTAACGCGACCCCTTAATACTGGTGAAGCCTGATTCGTCTCTGTTATTTTCTAAGGCTCTGGCCTTTGGTCTTGGATATGAGAAATCTTCACCTAACCTAAGGCCATCACATTTTTCTTCTGTGTTTATTTTTCCTAGAGGTCTTACAGTTTTATTTAGGTCTGTGATCCAGTTTGAGTTAGTTTTTGTATTTAGTGAGAGAGATAGGTCGGAGTTTATATTTTTGCATATGGATAGGCAATTGTGTCAGCACCATTTTTGAAGGGATGGTTCTTTTTTCCCAAGTTTCTTTGGCCCCATTAAGGCCTTCGCATTTCCACATGAATTTGAGAATTGGCTTGTCAGTTTCCACAGACAAGCATTCCGGGGTTTTCATTGGGATTTGCCGTGAATCTAAATCTAGGGAGAACTGGGACCTCAACAACACCGAGTGTTCTACGTGGGAAATGTGGTGGTATTTTTACCCATTCACTTAGGTTGCTGTTCCCCCACAACTATTAGCTCTCACTGTTCACATCTTGTGTATATTTTGTTAAAATTTCCCCGAGGTATTTCATATGTGTGGATGATATTCGAAATTATGTTGTTTTATACTTCCATTTACAATGGTTTGTCACTAGTTTATAGAATGAAACTTTATTTATATATATCTATATCTATATCTATATCTATATCTATATCTATATCTATATCTTGTATACTGAAATGTGGCTAAACAAAGTGATTTGTTCTAGGATCTTTAAGTTGCAATTGTTAGATATGGGTCAAATAATCGCAGCATTACCTGCCTGATTATGAGCTAAAAGGATAAGTGAAATGGTTGCCTTGACAAGGATATACCCCAGAAGAGCGTGGCCTGTGTAGGTGTGGGGGCTATTGCTGGCGCCAGCGGCCTGTGAGCCGGGAGCTCCAAGTCATGCAGGTTGGTGGGGGCGGTGTCCAGGCGAAGGGGCACGTGGGCCGGCGTGCAGGGGTGGCAGAGGGGGTGCTCGCTGGGTGAGTGGACCGAGCAGGGGTGGCTGCAGCGCAGAGAGGGTGCGGGGGCAGGGAGGAGGGAGACCGTGCCGTGCCCCGCACACGGGGACCCGTTTCCATGGAACAGCCATGGGGGTGCCATGGAGCCAGTCAGCTTGCTGTGTGGTGTGTTTCTCCTTCAACGGTCAAAACGTTCTTGGATGAAAGTGAAATAGAACTGAAGAAACGGGGCTCCAGTGAAGGATCAGACCAACCCACAAAAGGAGTCATTGCCACCTTTCCTTACACTCCCTTTTATTTCCATCTGCGGGAAAGGTGGGTCACTAGAGAACCTCAGGCGTGGCTCGCTGGTGTCCAGGTGGCTCGCTGGTGTCCAGCCACAGGAGGCACCGCAGAAAACCAGATGTTCAAATAAAGACCCGAGCAGACAAATATGGACCATGTCCATTACGCGGCCGTGGAAGGGGGGCCTTTCACGGCACCCAGAAACAGCGCCGGTGACTGAGGAGGATGGCGTGGCTGGCTCCGTTCTTCCAGAAGCCCCGAAGAGAAACATCGAAATGCAGGCCTTGCGCACGCTTGTGCATTTCTCCCTCCCGTGTTCGCCAGGACACGTGGAAAAGGAGGAGAATCCCGTTATCGACGGGGCAGACACTTGCCGAGTGCCCTCCAGGCGTGAGCATAGGCCTTGAGCTTGGACTTGGCAGAGAAGCGCGTGGCGACGACCCCGCCCTGTGCAGGGAGGTCAGACGTGGCGAGGGGCTGTTGTGATGCTGCGCGAGCGAGCCGAGAGGTCGGGGACACCGCCGAGGGCTGAGAGGGAGGGGTACTTCTTAGGGGACACTGAGATTTCTATTTCTTCCTTTGTCTTCCCACGTTTACAAAGTCCTTTCACAGTGTGCTTTTCCTGGAAATAGGAAGAGTCGGTGAAAGGCAAGCACACTTCACATGAGCCTACCCTGTCAGCAAAGGTCAAGTGCACGGTGCGGTCTGGCCATCTCCGAACCCTCCGCACCCACCGCCTTCGGTGTGTCCATCAGACCTCAGCGAGGCCGTTACTGAGCGGCGGCAGGACAGCTTGCTAGCTCTGGTCCTTACAGGTTTTTTTGTTGTTGCTGCACAAATATTTATTGAGCATGTAGTATGTGCCATGTCCTGTCCTATACCATGGCGCCCATTCCTGCTCACAGCGGGGCACGGGTCCTGGGAGTTTGGGGTGCAGGACCCATCTCTTCAGTCTGAGAGGCTCCCGCACCAACGGTGACATTCCCCAGAGCCTGCCCCGCTGGCCTTCTCCGTTAAGAGTTAAATCTTGGAGGAGCCGTACGTGCCTGGGAAACTCAGCAGACGAATTCTTGAGTTGGAAGGGCACGTTACTGAATTCTTGAATACAGAGAAATAATGCTTTAAAATTGTACTTTGGACACGATACTCACTTTTTTGGCTCAACAAACAAACCCGAAATTGTTTTTAGCTTTCTGCTCTGGCATCCACTAAGTTTTGCCTAAAACCCTTGGAGATTTGCTGGAAAAGATTTATTTATGTGCATTCTGAAGAGCATGCCAAAATCCCCGGCTGCGTGTTTTCCAAGATTCTTCCAAATTAAAGAGCGAGCGCGGCAGGGCGCCGGCCGGCCGGGCAGTGTGCAGTGAGCGCGCTTCCCTCTGGAGGAGGAAGGGCGGGCGGCAAGGTGACCGCACAGTCAGATGCCTTTTCGGAGCCCAAGGGGTGACCCCGCTTACAGAGGCATCGTCTCTAATGCAAAGACAGACACGGAAAGCTATCAGCGTGGCTGCTGCCTGTCGCGGGTTCTACACCAAGGCCTGCCAGTTGACTAAAATAACGCAAACCACCTGACCGCGCCACGCACAAAACATTGAAATCACACAAAAGCAAATGTCCTGTTCATGAAGGCGGTCCCAGGTATGTTGTAGCTCAGTTCAACAGACAGGATCAGAAAGCGGAATGTCTGCTCAGAAACACTAAACACACACCCACCCACCCAAGTAAGTGCTTTCTCTCTAGGAGAGCCTTATTCATTTAAAAACCTGTTTTGTACACACATAGAACTCTCTATATGCATATAAATATTACACCGATGGAAATCCTGCTTCTATTGTGACACAGATTAGTGTGGATTCTCCACACTGCCTTTGGATCTAGAAAAAACAGTGCATACTTAGTCTTCTAAAGTGGAAACAAAAAGAAAAAAAAAAGAAGAACATTTGTTTAGTGTCGCTAGTAATGCCAGCAACAGCTCCTTGGAAGCCCCGTGAGCTTGCAGCCAAGTCCCCGCCCGGGGCCTCCCAGCGTCCTGGTCTGAAGGGTCCGGCCGTGACCATGGAGAGGAAGTCCCTTTGGTGATAATCTGCCCCCCGCCCCCCGCATTCATCCGATAGAGCCGCTCTCCCGATCATGTGCTGTAGTGTTTTATTTCCATGTGCTCAGGGACATCGGCCGCAGAGGAATGAATGGGTGGAAGAAAGACACACTTCCAAAGAGTGGAGGGACCGCCCGCTTCTTTCTGCTCTGTTTTGGGCCTCACCCCGTGGCCGGCAGCTTGGCCCGAGGGCTGAGGGTCAGGGCCAAGACCAGAGGCAGTGCCCGGGCCCCGGGTGCTTCTCATGAGGGGCTGTATGTAGCCAATGAGACAGCGTAGTAAATAACTTCTTTTATTTTAAATATATCTTACTGATTTTAGAGAGGAAGAGAGAGGGAAAGAGAGATAGAAACATCAATGATGAGAGAGAACCATTGATTGGCTGCCTCCTGCACGCCCCCTCCTGGGGATCAAGCCCGCAACCCAGGCATGTGCCCTTGGCCAGAATCGAACATGGGACCCTTTAGTCCACAGGCCGACGCTCTATCCCAGCCATGGGCAAACTACGGCCCGCGGGCCGGATCCAGCCCGTTTGGCTGTTCTATCCGGCCCGCGGAGCCGAAAGAGTGAAGAGTTCTCTTGCTCTCCCCTCCGCTCCTTTACTTTGAATTTATATTAGTTCACACAAACACTCCATCCATGCTTTTGTTCCGGCCCTCTGGTCCAGTTTAAGAACCCATTGTGGCCCTCGAGTCAAAAAGTTTGCCCACCCCTGGTCTATCCACTGAGCAAAACCAACTAGGGCGAGTAAAGAACTTCTTGCACAGCGTGGCTCGGATAACAAGGTAGTAATCCAGGGGTCCTCAAACTTTTTAAACAGGGGGCCAGTTCACTGTCCCTCAGACCGTGGGAGGGCCGGACTATAGTTTAAAAAAAACTATGAACAAATTCCTATGCGCCCTGCAGGCCCGGGACGTGTCTGCTGCTAAGCAGGACAGGCAGTGGCACCCAGCAGGCCGGATACATGTCCTCGGCGGGCCGCATGTGGCCCGTGGGCCGTAGTTTGAGGACCCCTGTTCAGACCTTGGGCCGCAGTAAAATCGCTCTGACTATTTACAGAGGAGCCAAAGGGTTGAGCATAAGGGAAACCCACTCTCTACAAGACCTTCCCCATCGCTGTGACCCCCTCCCCGTCCCCCATAATAAGGGCGTGAATGACCAAGGCTCCCCGCCAGGCTGAGTCGTGTCTCTCCGTCCCCCGTAAGAGCACGCAATCACTCCCTTCCCCATGTTGTCTTCTCCCTGTGTCTGCTGGTGCTCCCATCAACACTCACACACACCGTTTCCTCCTGTTTGAGGGGCCCCTCCCCACCCCCACACCCACCTTGAGAGCAAAACAAGATGCCCTCCCCGGCGCCTACACCCTCCTGCAGCAGGCGCCCTGGGCCTGACCCCTCGGCAGCCAGGCGTGGCACCTCTCGCCCCTTCTAATGTGACGCCCCTCTCTCTGCTGATTACGGCAGATGCCAGGCGACATCCTGGCCCCTCTTCCTAAACACTGCCCCTCCTCTGCCCTGGACTGCCCTACACCCCTCGCGGTGAGGGAGGCATCGAGGGAAGTTTCTGTCCAGGGCTCCACACCAAGGCAGAGGGTAGACCCAAAGGAAGACTGGGCCGTGGCCATGGGGAGAAGAGGGACGGGGCTCCTGGAAAAGCCTCCAGCATCCTCTTCCCAAGCCAGCCCCCGATGTTAACTTCCGGGGTCACTGCAAGGACGTGGAAGACCGTTCCCTAGGGACACGGTTGCATCTTGAGAGATTGTTCTTGTCCAAAAATAGCGACGCCTTCACTGAATGACACGCTACCAAGGGTTCTGCCTTCTTGACGTCCTCCCAGAAACTTCCAAATCGGCTCACAACAGTTTGCAAGTAACTCATCCTGGCCGCCCCCACGTAGAGCTGGAACAATGCAGGGAAAGAGGCCGCCGTGGGAGTGGGCGTCCATGTTGCACTGAGTGACCGTGTATCTTGGATCTAGCTCTGTATTCTTTTTATTCTTATAATACCCCCCCAAGGAATGAGGATTTTTTCCCCCATGGGTATTTATTTATTTATTTATTTTTGAAATAGAAAGCATAATTTTATTTGTAATTTTGTATTTTAAATACCCTGGCTTTTTAGAAATGAAAAGGAAAAAAAAGGTGAAATTCATTTTAATATATTTTCTTTACCCTGATATACCATATGCCAAATATTGTCATCTTGACATGTAGTCAATATAAAAATATTCATGAGATATTTTACGTTATTTTATTTCATACTAAAGCTTCAAAATTTGGGGTGTATTTAGAGAGAGTGGAAGTGGGGGTCAGGGAGAGGGGGAGAGAGAGAGAGAGAGACATTGATGGGAGAGAGATACATCAATTGGTTGCCTCCCGCTTGCACCCCAACCAACCAGGGCTGGGGATTGAACCTGTAACCAAGGTACGTGCCCTTGACCGGGAATTGACCCTGTGACCCTTTGGTCTGCCGGCTGACGCTCTAACCACTGAGCTAAACCAGCCAGGGCTGTGCATCTTTTATAAAGTGGGCTTGACACAAGACATCCGAAGGCCCCTGCTCCCCACTCTGACACACGAGGGAGCTGGGATACTGATTGTAAGATGCCATCTTAGCGAGCAAAAAAGGAACCCTAGGCCACTTGGGAAATACGGCAAATCCAGGACCTAACCACACACACAGCAAAATAGGGCCGAGTGCCCTGGCCTGTGTTACAGACAACAGACTCAGAAGTGGCTCGGGAAGCTCAGTGGCCAGACCCCGAGAAGGCTGGGACACTGCCGGCCCGTCTCCTGAGTCAGAGCTGCGGGCGCGGCACCTGGGCCTGAAGATAGAGCAGAGGGGGCACCAGGTGTCCCAGGTGCTAGCACTTGAGTGCATGGACGGCGTGGTGCTGCTGAGAGATGTGTACATGGTCCATGGAATGTTCTGGAAAGCAGATTTGTTTAACAAATCCCTGAATTTCTGTGCACATGTGCCTGTATCTTCAGGCCTCCACGATCCCCCAGTAGGCATTTCAGAAGGAGCCTGTCCCTCAAATGAGATTCCACGTGGGCAAGTGTTTGTAAACTTCCAGTGCCCTAAGCAGGGGCGGCATCGTTACCAATGATAACATGGCCTAACACGGAGGAGTGACCTAGGAGAGAAGCCTCGCCCGGACCATCGCCTAATGCCATTCAAACAGCGAGAGCTCATTTTTGCTGGCCGGTGAAGTGGAGAATACTGTGTTCTCTTTTTCTTAAAAAAAAAAAAAAAAATCGCCCTGATGGGTTTGGCTCAGTGGATAGAGCGTCGGCCTGCGGACTGAAAGGCCCCAGGTTCGATTCTGGTCAAGGGCATGTACCTTGGCTGCAGGCACATCCCCATTAGGGAGTGTGCAGGAGGCGGCTGATCGATGTTTCTCTCTCATCGATGTTTCTAACTATCCCTCTTCCTTCCTCTCTGTAAAAAAAATCAATAAAATATATTTAAAATAAATAAATAAATAAAATAAAAATAAATTCTCCTCCCTTCTGGCCAAGACAGCCTTGCCAAAAACCACGATTTGTGTGAGGAGCGCATTTATTGGTTCCCCTGCCCCCATGGCGTGTCGTCGGGGACCGAGGCCCATCTTCGCTGCTGTTGGCAGCCCTCGCTTGGTTGCTGTTTCGGGAAGTTAGCGGTGGTGCCATCAACTTGGTGAGATGAATCGTTGGGGGCCCCTCTGTTTTTTGCTCGTTGTTGGGGAAGTTGAAGTTAGTTGTTTGCTTAATACTCCAACCTGATGAGCCGTTTCATCATCCCGCCGCTAATACACTCCCGGAGACGGGCTCATTAGAGAACAGGAGTCATGCCGATGTGAGCAAGGGAATCATTCACACTTGCAACTGGTGTTAAATACAAGATTTTAATCTAGACAGAGCGCTGACAATAAATATTCATCTCTCATTTCCAATGAGTAAACTTTATCTCTTTTTAAAAGCCTTTCCATTGGATTTTTTTTCTCCCCCTGGAAGCTAATGGCAAATTTGACACGGGCATGTCGGGGACTAAAATGTCCCTCTGGTCAACACAACCAAGAAGAGTTATTATGAAAGTCAAAATTCAGCATAATGGCCAACCTTGTCATGAGTAGCTGTCCCATGGTCCCTGGGGAGCCTACCCCCACCCGCGCACCACCCCCCCCCCCCCGCCCCCGCCACCCGGCCCCGGGGTTTACTCTCCTGGCATCATTTCCCGAGGGCACGTAAGGAGGAAGCAGAGGGCAGACATTCCTCTCCACGTGGACAAGCTCTTGGATGGTGGCCAGCCTGGAGAGAGGGCCCCCCCCCACCCCGCCCCAGAGACGCAGTGGGCTCTTCTCTAACCAGCCGGGTCCAGGTTGGCCTGACAGAGGGAGAGGGTGTGGCCCCGGGGAACATGTCTGAGTGATACCAAGTCGTTGCCCAGGCAGCGGGTCTGCTGGTGCTTCTCAGGTTGGTATGGGTCTCTGACCACCCCTGGTGGACACCCGTTGCTGTCACACCCGACTCCACATGTGCCTTGCTGGTACGTCCTTCTGTGAGCCTTGTAGACACCAATTGCTCTTTTTTAGAATGGCTTTCATCAAGTATCACGTGCATCCCACAAAATCCACCCATTGCCACTGCCCAATTCAATTATTTTTATTTTTTTTGTTTAGAGAGCTGTGCAATTATCACCATCCCCTACATTTAGAACATTTTCATCCCCCCTGAAAAGAACCCTTTGTCCATTTTGGGTACCCCCCTGCTCTTCCTTCCTCTGTCTGGCTTCTGCCTGGGTGGGCGATTGCACCCAGGATGTCATTGTCCGGGCGGGGTGGGGGGGGGTTGTGGATTGCAACGTGTGAGCTTCCGTTACGGATTCAGAGGCTCATGGGATGTCGGACTGACATGAAGCATGGGCGCCCACCTCATCTAAACGTTTCGCTTTATAGTTAATGAAACTAACTAGCTCTCTACCACGTGGTGAACCAGGGTTGAGGAAGGTCTGGGATTCAAGGTTAGGTGGCTGTGTTTTTGTTTTTAAATATGCATTTTTGTTGATTTCAGAGAGGAAAGGAGAGGGAGAGAGATAGAAACATCAATGATGAGAGGGAATTATTGATTGGCTGCCTCCTGCACACCCCACACTGGGGACTGAGCCTGCAACCCGGGCATGTGCCCTGACTGGGAATCAAAGTGGGACCTCTTGGTTCATAGGTCGACGCTCAACCACTGAGCCATGCTGGCCTGGCAGGTGGCTGTGGTTTTATCCCAAGGGGAGGCACAGGTTCCAACAGGTATTTTGAGTTGCTTCTGAAGTCAAGATGGACCCTGAAGGCAAATGCTGAAAGGTGACTTACTGATCGCTGTTACTGTAGGTGCTGTCCATCTGGTCCGTTCCCTGTGGAGGCTCCTCCCACAGAGACAGCCGCGGCTGAGGTGGGGATGGGGGGTGAGGGGGTTCTGTCTGACTCGCACTCGCTTCTGACTGCTTTATACGAAGCTGGGGTGCACTGCCTCCTGTCTCTCTCCCCTCTCCCACCCTCCGCTCTTTACTCTGGGAAGCACCTCAATTTTGTTCCTTCCACCCCAGAACTAGCATCCTCTTTGCCTGAGATCAGGCCCTTCCCAGGTGACCCGCACTTCCAAGATGACAGGGCTGTGGGTAGGCCACCCTCCACCCCCGCCCCCCGCCTCGGCGTGTTCCCAGGCAGGCAGGTGTCCAAGCCGGTATGCCAGGGAGGCACATGCCTCTTTCCCAGGTCTTTCCTGTTTAAGCAGGTGGCGGTGGCTCAGACGGTCCAACGTGTGTTTTTATTATTTCATTCATATAATTTTCATCATCAAAGTTATGCCGAGTGACTTTTCCAAAGAATTTCTTTTTCTAATTTGCGAACTTCTGTTCCTAGACCTATACCCGATTACAAACAGATACAATTTCTCAGGAGATCTCCGAAGGGGCCAATTACAAGATCTCGCTCAAAGAGCGGTGTGTTAGTACAAAGAATGATGTAATTTTCAAAGGTATTTCAGGCCAGTGGATCAAATCCTCACATATTTCTCCTGAGTAAATCCCACTGAGTCAGTCAGCAGTGATTTATCCGAAGATGATGAGCATAAACCATAAAATAAAATAGATCTTCTGATTTGAAAATTGGTCATTCAAATCATGACCCGCTGATACATAATTTTAACAAATAAACATGTTCGATCTTTATCTTTGTGCTGAAAATCTATTTTATCTTTTGTCTTATCCAGCCAATGAAACATTGAGTGTGTCTAGCCTAAATAAATATATAAAAATCAATAGTAATCTTACATATCAGCCATCATCAGTATAATTAGTGGAAAACAGGTTCTTATTTACAAAAGCAACCTCAAATATAAAGTACCCAGGGAAAATATTAGGAATAATAATATAGAACCCAAAGAAGAAAACTACAAAATTTCGCTAAGAAAGAGAAAAATAAGGGTTGGACAAATAGAAGAGATATAGTATCTCTTTCATGGAAAGACTCAATGTGGTTTACATTCTTTTAGGGCCTGGTCCATTTCATCACCATTTAAATATCTCTCGGGCTGTGGTGTTAGAGCAGCCGTGGGCAAACTACGGCCCGCAGGCCAGATCCGGCCCATTCGGCTGTTCTATCCGGCCCGCGGAGCTGAAAGAGCGGAGGGTTCTCTTGCTCTCCCCTCCGCTCCTTTACTTTGAATTTATATTAGTTCACACAAACACTCCATCCATGCTTTTGTTCCAGCCCTCCGGTCCAGTTTAAGAACCCATTGGGGCCCTCGAGTCAAAAAGTTTGCCCACCCCTGTGTTAGGGCCTGGTCCATTTCACCACCATTTAAATATCTCTCGGGCTGTGGTGTCAGAGTCATGGCCCCAGTGGATTTTGAAGCTCCTCAGGGCACTTTCTGAAACACACATAAGCCAAATAGGGTCATAAAGGATAGAAAACCACAGACAACAGAATCCAGGTGACAGGCAACTCCTGCTCAGAATAGGGACAGATGTGGCCGAACCACCCTCAGCCCCGGGGTCGAGGGATCCATTGTGTGGGGGCAGATGAAGCGTGGAAAGGGCTCAGGTGATTCCTCTATGATTTGTGAAAACTAAAAATATCCCCCACAGCAAGCATCTCACTCGGGATGTGCAGAGGTAGGCACACCTGACCGGACAGAGAACTGGTCTCAGACTCAGAGCTGCTGGGAGAGCAGAAGGGGTGGAGCAGGTGGGCACATCAGTGCAGGGTCAGGCAGCCCTGGGGGATCTCCAAAGTGAGCAGCAGACCCCTCCAAGGGGTGGAGTCCAGTCTGAGGGGCAACATGGGCACCAGGCTGAGTCGGGCGGGTGCAGGCCGGGAGGGGCTCAGGCAGCGTGGCGGGAGTCTCTTCTAGTGTCTGCTATCACAGCGGATTCGGAAATGATGTAGGAAACACTCCAGGAGGAAGAGGAAGGTGGGAAATCCCGCCGATTACCCCACAGGTGTTAGCTAGGGGGAAAAGGTCACTGCAGCTGGTACACAGGCCGTGAAGCCTTAGGTGCATTAGGACACAGAGATTAACGCTGGTGTCGAATAGTTTGGTGGTGGGGAAGAGGGGAGGAACGGGAAAGTTCCCTGATAGTGTCTGTGTTCATAACCAAGAAGCATTCTTAACTAGGGTATTGGGAGAAATTTAGCCACAAGGAAAATGATTAGATTTTCTTTCTTCTCCCATGGATATTACTAGCTTTGACTCATTTTAGATGCTTAAGAAATAAGTCTGACAAGTATCTACCTAAGAAAGATAGATACCTTAGGGCTCAACTGTCTTACAAAATCGGATATTCAACTTTGTCTATTTTTTTATCTAATGAGATTGGTTGATTAACTAAAGAGGCAGCTAAGGCTATTATTCAAAGATAAGTAACAAGAGAAACACTAGGAAAAAAATATAAGCCTTCCTAAATACCATATTAAATTTACTAGAATTCTGGTAAATAATACCAGAATCCTATATAATAAAAGCCTAATATGCAAATTGTCCCTTCAACTGGGAATTTGACCAGGGGGCAGGGCCAGCAGTGGCAGGTGGCCGGGGGAAGGGAGGTTCCCTGCCCCACCCCCTTGGGTGGCTGATTAGGGACCCTCCCCATGCACAAATTTCGTGCAATGGGCCTCTAGTAGTAAATAAGAAGACCCTATGGTGGAGGACTTTGTATATGCATGTATCTGTATAACATATATAACATGCACACACCTACCTACATACATGTAAACATAAGTGTGTATAACTATGGAACGATAGGAAAGAACCAAGCTCAATACATTATCCTATCTAATAAAAGAGTAATATGCAAATTGACCATAACTCCAACACACACGATGGCCACCCCAATGTGGTCAAAGATGG